>NC_138776.1:102009351-102224351 GCF_965119305.1 Pelophylax lessonae
CAGAAGACTTTAATCTCCGTCAGAGCACATTCTGCACCCAGCCTCCTGTCTTAATTCTTAAGTCACTAGTCACTAGTCAAACTATATTTGGTAACCATGTACCTAAATTTGTATGTTGGTTAATTTACATTCTTCATTCACGTCTTATAACCTCATGTTCGGGATATATATATATATATATATATATATATATATATATATATATATATATATATATATTTTTTTTTTTTTTTTTATAGATCTTTTGCTTGCCTAAAATATATTCCATAAATGCCATTGTCTCACTAAAACTAGAAAGTAATGTTTAGTTGCGTTGGGGAAGGTGGAGAGAAGGGGCTGAAGATGTTGCGATCTACCCTTGTCCAATGAGAACACTTTGTATTCACTAAAAATAATACACGTTTTCTGAATGGATACTGTATTGAAAAAGATTCATTGGACTTTAATAACAATGAAGGGGATCACCTACTCATTCATATAAAAAGTAACACTTTATTACAAATAGTTAAAATACATATGGCTGCAAGCCTTTAAAAACAAGATATAGCACATAATAGGCTGACAAGTTGAACTGCTAAGCTCAATGGCCACTACTAGGTATTATAGGTTAGTGTTACCTATTACCCTAACTTATAATACCTAGTAGTGGCCATTGAGCTTAGCAGTTCAACTTGTCAGCTTATGGTGCACTATATTTTGTTTTTAAATGCTTGTAGCCAACGTTTTGTAATAAAAGTGTTACTTTTTTTGAATGAGTATGTAATACTTCTGGATGAGAGCTGACAATACTTCTAGGTCACTGCTGAAATTCCAGAAGCACTGCCACCCTCTTCCTGCAGCATGGGTATGTCATTGCCCAGGCGGTTTCAGCCTATAGAGAGCGCAGGCTTTTTCTGGACTCGGAGTAAGTGACAGGTTCCACCCTAGCGTGGACATCCCCCTGGTTCCACCCTAGCGTGGACATCCCCCCCTGGATCCACCCTAGCGTGGACATCCCCCTGGTTCCACCCTAGTGTGGACATCCCCCCCTGGTTCCACCCTAGCGTGGACATCCCCCCTGGATCCACCCTAGCGTGGACATCCCCCCCTGGATCCCCCCTAGCATGGACATCCCCCCCTGGATCCACCCTAGCGTGGACATCCCCCCCTGGATCCACCCTAGCGTGGACATTCCACCCTAGCGTGGACATCCCCCCCCCCTGGATCCACCCTAGCGTGGACATCCCCCCCCCTGGATCCACCCTAGCGTGGACATCCCCCCCTGGATCCACCCTAGCGTGGACATTCCACCCTAGCGTGGACATCCCCCCCCCTGGATCCACCCTAGCGTGGACATCCCCCCCCCTGGATCCACCCTAGCGTGGACATCCCCCCCCTGGATCCACCCTAGCGTGGACATCCCCCCCCCCCTGGATCCACCCTAGCGTGGACATCCCCCCCCCCTGGATCCACCCTAGCGTGGACATCCCCCTGGATCCACCCTAGCGTGGACATCCCCCTGGATCCACCCTAGCGTGGACATCCCCCTGGATCCACCCTAGCGTGGACATCCCTCTGGATCCACCCTAGCGTGGACATCCCCCCCCCTGGTTCCACCCTAGCGTGGACATCCCCCCCCTGGTTCCACCCTAGCGTGGACATCCCCCCTGGTTCCACCCTAGCGTGGACATCCCCCCCCTGGATCCACCCTAGCGTGGACATCCCCCCCTGGATCCACCCTAGCGTTGGACATCCCCCCCTGGATCCACCCTAGCGTGGACATCCCCCCCCTGGATCCACCCTAGCGTGGACATCCCCCCCCCTGGATCCACCCTAGCGTGGACATCCCCCCCCCTGGATCCACCCTAGCGTGGACATCCCCCCCCTGGATCCACCCTAGCGTGGACATCCCCCCCCTGGATCCACCCTAGCGTGGACATCCCCCCCCTGGATCCACCCTAGCGTGGACATCCCCCCCCTGGATCCACCCTAGCGTGGACATCCCCCCCCTGGATCCACCCTAGCGTGGACATCCCCCCCTGGATCCACCCTAGCGTGGACATCCCCCCCTGGATCCACCCTAGCGTGGACATCCCCCCCCTGGATCCACCCTAGCGCGGACATCCCCCCCCCTGGATCCACCCTAGCGCGGACATCCCCCCCCCTAGATCCACCCTAGTGCGGCCATCCCCCCTCCCCTGGATCCACCCTAGTGCGGCCACCCCCCCCCCCCCTGGATCCACCCTAGCACGGACATCCCCCCCCGGATCCACCCTAGCGCGGACACTCCCCCCCGGATCCACCCTAGCGCGGACATCCCCCCCGGATCCACCCTAGCGCGGACATCCCCCCCCCCCCCCCCGATCCACCCTAGCGCGGACATCCCCACCGCCCCCCCCGGATCCAACCTAGCGCGGACATCCATCCTAGCGTGGACATCTCTAGCCATTGCTGTGCTGGATGCAGACAGAGCTATAGCAGTCAAGTGACCACCAGTGATACTGACCAAAATGAATCGCTTTTAAAACTTCTTTGTCAGCATTGCTTGGATGCCAGTGCGATGTATTTGCTACATTAACATCATTTTTGACTTTACATACACACATAGGAGTGTGTGTATGGGAATGTTTGACCATTCTTCTAGAAGCACATTTGTGAGGTCAGGCACTGATGTTGGACGAGAAGGCGTGGCTTGCAGTCTCTGCTCCAATTTATCCTAAAAACAATAAAATTGTTCTATCGGGTTGAGCTTGGTTAGTTCCAGTGAAGGAAACTTTTAAGGCATCAACATACCAAGACATTTTGGACAATTTCATGCTCCCAACTTTGTGGTAACAGTTTGGGGATGGCCCATTCCTGTTTCAACATGACTAGTGCACAAATCAAGGTCCATAAAGGCATTGATGAGCGAGTTTGGGGTGGAGGAACATGCTTGGCCTGGACAGGGTCCTGACCTCAGCCCGATAGAACACCTTTGGGATGAATTAGAGCGGAGACTGCGAGCCAGGCCTTCTCTTCAACATCAGTGCCTGACCTCACAAATGCGCTTCTGAAAGAATGGTCAAACATTCCCATAGATGCACTACTGAACCTTGTGGGAAGCCTTCCCAGAAGAGTTGAAGCTGTTGTAGCTGCAAAGGGTGGGTCAACTCAATATTGAACCCTACAGACTAAGACTGGGATGCCATTAAAGTTCATGTGCGTGTAAAGGCAGGTGTCCCAATACTTTTGACAATATAATGTATGTTCTATTCTATATGCTTAGAGTGTCTGTGTTCATGATACATGAAATCGCCTGGTGTATTGTATGCTCCACTTTTCATCTGTGTTTTCCCCAAATTAATATTTATACACAAAGTGTGTCATCATATATCCCATGCTATCATCTTTGCCTCAAAATAAAAGCCATTCCTCATGCGTGATATTTTTTTTTTTATTCTTCAACAGATGAAGATTCAGAAATTTGAATATAAAGAAAGTGTCTAAATCTGTTGAATATAATTGTAAGCAGCAGCTTATAGTGATTAAACTCCAAGGTAGAGCAAGTTGCAGCTTATTGAAGAACTACAAGTCCCAAGAATAGATTTTGCTGATCAGTTCTCAGTCTGTGTTATTCTCCCCACTGTGCTGTTTTCTGTATAATTGCTGTGTCAGTGAGTACAAATTCCTGCCACACGACCACTCTCCCCCTTCTTCTCTGTTTGAGAAATCACAGACTTCTCCGCTGTCTAAAATATCTGCCTCCACGTCTGATACCACAAATGTGAGGGAGCAGCCAGGCAGCTATACAGATTGCTGTTTAGTCTTGTAATAAAACTGTGGGCGTTACATGTATCTGCTGCTAATTACTAAGCCACCTATTCACCTCTCTGTGCTCTTGCTGAATCTCACCTACTTCTGTATTTCTGTTGCAGATATTATAAAAAGTTCACCATTCCAGACCTAGACCGATGTCACTTAGAACTGAATGAGAGCGCTCTAAGTTTTGCCCATGCAAACAACACTTTAATTATAACAGTAAGTATGGGCTATGGTAATTAAATCTATACAAGTGTGTGTGTATGTACTGTGTGTATATATATATTGTGTAATATTTGGGGGTGTTTAGCTTGAGTGCAGAGCCTACCAGTGAGCTTAGTCCACGCAGTTGTGCCGTTTAAGGGCTTGTTGGCCCACTTTTATTAAAGGAAAATATAAAGAAACACAAGTCCAATAACATAACAGTTGCCCATGCAGGGGTTTCAGATTTCCACAGCAATAATGTAAATGAAAAATCCAAAGCCACCTGGCTCTCTAGAAGCACCGCTGCTCAGGCTTTAAGCCTCGACCCTCTTGGCCATCTAACAGAGTTCCTGTACAAACACTGCACGCCAGGACTCCTCGGGATGGTGGAGCCCAGAACCCTGGTCCTGTCTGTCTTAAAAGGCCCAGATCCACCTGCACAAGCAGTGTGCTGGCTGTTCCTAAGACCTGGTCCCAGGATTGGAGATTACCTCCCACCCAGATCGCTTGGAAATCTCCAGACTCCAGGTCCCCAACTGGACTTTATCCACCATAGAGAAACTGAAAACCCAGTCTTCTCCCAGTAAAACAGTCCTCCTGGAGCCTCTCAACCTGCCTGGTTGATAATCCTGGGAGAAATACCTGCTCACCACTAGTTGCACTGCCACATATATATATATATATATATATATATATATATATATATATATATATATATATAAATTCAAAGACACCCCGAAAATCAAAGTGAAAAAATGATGCAGCAGGCTAGTCCATTTTGCTGAAATTTCACTGCAGTAACTCAAAATAGTACAACATCAGGGCATGCTCCTAATGAGGCATCAGGTGTGGTTCTTGGGTTTTTTCTCCTAGATCTGGACCAGGGCATCACTGGGCTCCTAAACAGACTGAGGTGAAACTTAGCGGCGTCAGATAGACTGAAACATAATGTCCCAGAGGTGTTCTATTGGATGTAGGTCAGACGAGCATGGGGCCCATTCAATGGTATCAATTCTTCCATTTTCCAGGAACTGGCTGCATACTCTTGCCGCATAAGGCCAGGCATTGTCGCGCACCAGGAGGAACCCAGGAGCCACTGCACCAGTGTAGGGTCTGGCAACTGGTCCAAGGACTTCATCCTGATTCCTAATGGCAGTCAGGGTGCCATTGTCTAGCCTGTAGAGGTCTGGGCATTCCTCCATGGATATGCCTCCTCAGACTATCACTGACCCACCGCCAAACCGGTCATGCTGAACGATGTAACAGGCAGTATAACGTTCTCCACAGCTTCTCCAGACCCTTTCACGCCTGTCACATATGCTTAGGGTGAACATGTTTTCATCTGTGAAAAGCACAGTATGCCAGTGGTGGACCTGCCAATTCTGGTGTTCAATAGCAAATGCCAATTGAGCTCCACAGTGCCGAGCAGTGAGCACAGTCCCACTAGAGGACGTCAGGCCCACAGGCCACTCTGGTAAAGTCTGTTTGTAATTGTTTTGTCAGAGACATTCACACCAGTGGCCTGCTGGAGGTAATTTTATAGGGCTCTGGCAGTGCTCATCCTGTTCTTGCACAAAGGAGCAGATACAGGTCCTGCTAATGGGTTAAGGACCTTCTACAGCCCTGTCCAGCGATCCTAGAGTAACTGCCTGTCTCCTGGAATCTCCTCCATGCTCTTGAGACACAGCAAATCTTCTGGTAATGGCACGTATTGATGTGCCATCCTGGAGGAGTTGGACTGCCTGTGCAACCTCTATAGGGTCCAGGTATCGCCTCATACTACCAGTAGTGACACTGACCCTAGCCAGATGCAAAACTAGTGAAAAAACAGTCAGAAAAAATGAGTAGGGGAAACCTACTTGCACCGTTTAGGAGATATTTACAGTGCATACTGCCTATGACATTATCGGCGCAGGCGCTCTGAAGGAACGACCACCCGTGCCGTTCCTTCAGAGCTCAGTGCCGTGAAGTGCGGGAGTGCCGTGCCGTGCGGGAGTGATGTAATCGCGCCTCCGGCCAATCAGATGGCCGGAGGACGCGAACCCGGAAGCAGGACGGCCGGACATGTCGCCGTCCTGTCGCTGAGGTGGCGGCACGGCGGGGGCTTCGTTTTAAGGTAAGTACTACATAATGAGCTAGTATGCGATGCATACTAGCTCATTATGCCTTTCTCTTCACAGGGCTTTTTTTTTCTCGTTTTTTTGGGGGGACTTTACTTCCTCTTTAATCTTTGTAAACAAATTTGCAAAAAATGCATTCATTTTTGGAGAATCTCGCTCATGCTGTACAAGTTCGTGTGGCTTTTCAAGTTCCCATATGCGAACATTGTGACACAAAACTTTACCGCTTAGAGGGAACGTTGCTTCATCACTAAAACCAAGCGCGTTAAGAATCTGTCATCCTCCATTTAGTCTAAGAGCATATGACAGTAATCTAAACATTTTCTTCTGTCACGTACACAAAGAGCTTGCACCACTTGCAATCGGTATGGCCTCAGAAGCAAACGTCATCTTAACACACACTAAACAGTTGTTGAGGGATCGCAAGTTCTCGTCTAGCACGACGAGCGGGCTTCTCTGAAAAGCCTCTTGAATTCATTGCACTTTTTCCTCTGAAGTGCGTGGTCACCTTGGACTCTTCCCCTTAAGTAAACACCCCGATTCTTCAAATTGTTTATACAAAGGACGGATGTTCTTTGCCACTGATGGATCAGTCCCGAAATGCTGTTGAAACGAACGCTGCACTGTCATAACGGACTCAGTCTTGCTAAATTGGAGAACAGAAAACGCCTTCTGCATAGACATCATCTTGTTAATGACTGATGTTTGCGTCTATTTGGTCGCTAGTAGTGGTATCTAGCAGTTGTCATTTGAAATTCTAGGCCACACATGTTCAAGTAGTACAGGTTTTATTCATTAGTGGTGCGTGGCTGCAGAGATATAAGGTTTTAAAAATTGGCTCATTCTTTTTGAAACGCACTGTATTATCCTTGGTGCATTCCCTTTCATTCTGAATTGCACCCTACAGAATGTATAAAGGAAACACTGATGTAAATGCTGGTTGTGTACAAAATAGTTCAAAAATAGTGATTTTTTCTGTGTTGCAAGTTCATTTAAAATGAATAGTCTTGCTTAATGCAACGCACCTGTATGCACAAAGGCACACAAAGGTGTCACTGGAACCTAACTGTTTAAGCTATGAGCGTGCATAATTAACCACTTCACGACCACTCTATATCAGTTTTACTGATACAGGGCAGCCGCTATTTGCGCAGGATCACGTGTATAAATACGTGATCCCGCACTTCTGGGTAGCAGGCATTAATGTGCACCGCTGCCGGGTCGCTCCTGCTGTGATTATGCAAAGCAGGAGCCGATCAGCAGATACCGTGGACTTGGATGTCCACCAGCACCCCCTGATCGTTACAGAGGCAGAACGGCAGATTGTCTATGTAAACAAGGCAGATTGCTGTTCTGTCCGTAGGGAAGGCATGGATCCTGTGTTCCTGCAAAGCAGGGTCATAAATCTATGTCTTCCCCCAGTAAAAGCACCTCCCACACTACACTGAAACAATAGCTAGGAACACCTTTAACCCTTTGATCGCCCCTGATTTTAACCTCTTCCCAGCCAGTGTCATTAATACAGTGACCCTGCATATTTTTAGCATTGGTCACTGTATTAATGTCACTGGTTCCCTCAAAAGTGTCAGTGTCCGTTTTGTCCACAAAAATATTGTAGTCCGGCCATAAGGTGCTAATCGCCACCATAACTAGTAAAAAAAAGAAATAAATAAAAATTTGATAAATGTATCCCATAGTTTGTAGATGCTATAACTTTTGCGCAAACAAACTAATATATGCTTACTTGGATTTTTTTTTTTTAGCAGAATAAATATTGATGAAGGAATTGGATCTTTAAAAAAAAAAAAAAAAAAAAACTGCAGAGGTGATCAACTACCACCAAATGAAAGCTCTATTTGTGGGGGGAAAAAAAGACATACATTTTTATTTGAGTACAGCGTTGCTCAACTGTGCAATGGTCAGTAACGCAGTGGCGTATTGCTAACAAATGGACTGATCATTAAGGGGGTAAATCTTCCGGAGCTGAAGCAGTTAACGTTTATATTTTAAGGTTCAAAATTTTTCCTCAGGTGGTCTACAAAACAGGTGCACCTTATCATTTTGACGGTTGAATGTAGGGTTTTTAAGGACCTATTTACACTTTTCCATTCTGGTGCATTGTGTTAATGTGCGATATGTAAATTGGCTGTAGATGCAGTGCACACAATGGGCAGTAATGGGTTACCATGTGTTGTAGTGCACTGCAACACATGCACGTTGGGGTCAATTTGGTTAGTGTTTTAGGGTGCCAATCAAAATGAATGGCACCGTAGTGAGTTAGGATGCTAGTCAAAATGAATGGCTTTGTAACAGGCATCATCGGCAAAGTCATGATGGGTTCCTAATGATTGGAGGTGGGAGGTTATGGTTAAATGAGACATTTGACAAAATACTGGGGCAATTAGTCACAAAAGAGCAGAGGAGGTCTTTCAGACACTCTAAAAACCATTGTCAAAAGTAATTTTGCGCATTATTCAAGAGACAGCTTAGAGCAGGGGTAGGTAACCTCGGCACTTCAGCTGTGGTGAAACTACAAATCCCACCATGCTTCTGGGAGTCATTGCTATGGCTGCTAGTCTTCCAATGCCTCATGTGACTTGTAGTTCCAAAGCAGCTGGAGTGCTGAGGTTACCTACCCCTGGCTTAGGCTGGTCATACATTATACAATTCTATCGTATAATTTTCTTTTAGACTTACCAAAACCATATAATATGAGGTCAACCCTAAACAGGCAGGCCCTTGACTTGCCCTAAACAGGCTAGTTGAGGCTCGGTTCACACTGGTGCGATGGGGGAAACCTTGCAATTCCTGTGCGGGTTCCCGCATTGCACCTGAACCACAGGCTGTTTACACTGACATCTACGAACCCCTGCGGTGTCGATTTAAAGTCAATGACGCCCCCCCCGAATCGGCTCGCAGATCGTAGTGTGAACTGTGCAATGGTACAGGAATCCGATTCCAGTGTGGACCAAAAAAGGGTCCTGTACCATTTTGGTGCGAATGCAATGCGGTTTCAGCCATACAGTTTGTCTGGATTTGCATCGCATAAACCTCGCATGTGATGTGCAGAGCAATTCGGTGGGAATCACATGTGATGTCTGGCATTGCACTAGTGTGAATCTAATGAAAATAATGTATGTGTGAGTAATGTATGGCAAGCTTTAGAGAGATGTGCAGCTACCCAACAACAACATGTTGCAGGGACTAGGACTTTGCAGATAATGGTTCTAGCTGTAATTCACATTGCTGCATGTAAAAATGCACTGGTCGGTCGGCACGTATAACTGCATTTAACAAAATAAGAAACTTTTTGGATTAGAGACCTAATGCCTGAGCATGTTATGTGTTTGAATGCTATTTAGTAACTGCTGTCTCATCATATAGTATCAGAAACCAAAGGAAATCCTGGCAGTGGAAGAAGAGCTACAGAAGGAACTTAAATCATTGAAGGCCAACTCGGAGGGCGATGTGGAGTGTAAGACTCAATGACCTGCAAATGAGCTGAATTCTAATTTATGTCTATAGTTTTCTACAAAAAAATAAAATAAATACCTGTGTACTTGATATGATTTTTTCCCCTTTTTTATGTTTAAAATTATTTCACAATCAATAAAAATATTTAACAGGTTTACCGTAATGTACAATGGAATAATATTCACTACTAAGTAGAACTTCATATTAATCTCACTATATTATGTATGGTTTTTTTTACACTAAAAAAAATTTAAAAATATTGTACCAAATATTTTTATGTACTTACAAATTCTTATTCATTCTCATTAATTTACTGCAGTATACATTCTGCAGTGTAAAAAAAATTCAGCCCTCTGTAAATACCAATCCCTCCAGTATGGAGTATTATTGACCTACTTCCTGAATGCCATGCTTGGGTCTGAGTGGCCAATTGCCAGGCTGAAGAAACTGATGTGAGGAAGATATTAACCCTGTGTAAGCTCTGACACCATCTAACACAAAGCTTACATAGGATTTAAGTCTGTGGCAATGGATAAATGGAGTGATGGGGTGTTTCAGGGAAAGCAAGTTTCAGCAGGAGGGGTTGTTCTTTTAAATAAACCTATCATTTTCCTCTAAAATCTCCCTAACCCTTGTCAGCAAATACTCAGGAAGAAGCCCAAAATCTTGGATTGTAAAGAAACATTTAAAAACATAAACATTTAATCTGCTTATATTTTGCCTTCCCTGGTTCTTCCTTTCCTCCTCATCAACATGTAATGATGTATTCAAAGTGTTTCTCTGTTTTTTCTATGCAATACAGGCAGATTATGGCTGGTGGGAGGGGCCAGTAAGATACTGCACTTGGCTCCCTAAAAACAGAACAGCACTCTGCCTCAGTACTCCTCCCAAATCCCAAAATCCCTTGATGGGTAGATGTCAGTCTGCAGCTGTTGGTCCTTTTAGGGAGGCTGTTTGCTTTCTGACTGCCCAAGTTCTGTATTTGAATTTCTGCAGCCAGTGGTGTCACTAGGGGGTTGTGAACCGCACCCACATGACACCCGCCAGAGGGGTGACACTCAGGTTTGTTTTTAACTTTAAAAGCCGCACCAGTTACAGAACTTCTAGCATGGCCAAGTCCCTCCTGTCAAAATGATTGGTTGCTGGGCCCATGTACAGCATCGCCTGTACGATGCCTGCAGTCTCTGACCATGGCATGTACCATGCCTGCAGTCTCTGACCATCCCCTGTAGTATGCTTGCAGTTTGACCGTCGCCTGTACCGTGCCTGCAGTCTCTGCCTGTCTCCTGTAGTATACCTCCAGTCTCTGACCATCTCCTGCACTATGCCTACAGTCTCTGTCTGT
The DNA here is from genome assembly GCF_965119305.1 of Pelophylax lessonae. Lineage (NCBI taxonomy): Eukaryota > Metazoa > Chordata > Amphibia > Anura > Ranidae > Pelophylax > Pelophylax lessonae. Next base: position 102,020,272 of record NC_138776.1, read on the forward strand.
GTCCTGTAGTATGCCTGCGGGGGGGGGGGGGGGGGGGTCCAAGAAAATTTTGCCCAAGGTCCAATCAGTATTAAAGACAGGCCCTGGAACAAGTATGAAGTGATATCCGACTGCATCATTTACAGGGGCCGGTTTGGGGTGCTCACCATGGCCATGCTCTACCAGCCCTTAACTAGCCTGCCCAGCTCTCTGCAGGGCACTGTGGCAGGCTAGACAAGAGAGAGTCCAGGGAGGGAGTTGACACCATGGTTTACTGCACCAGAAGACACCAACCCTTGTGACGCCACTGGCTGCAGCTTCTAATGCACACTATGAGAAGCTCCCAGTGTGCATTGAAATAGTAAACCATTTAATACAGGGGAGTAACTTGCACAAGACTGAAGGTAAGGCTGGAGTTCAGCTTAAAGGACCCATTCATTGTAGTAAAACGAACAAACCACTCTTATTACGTTCCATTAGGGCTGCCACGACGCGTCGACGTAGTCGACTACGTCGACTACAAAAAATCGTCGACGTGCGAAAAAAGCGTTGACGCGTCAGAACGTGACGTCACACGCATCTCGCGCGAGTTGCATTAAAATAGCGGAACAGCAGCGGTAATGGCGACATCTGATCCTGGGGGAGAAAAAGCCAGCAGCAGCAGCGGTTCCACGTCCAGCAGCAGAGTACAAAAGGCTTCCAGCAGCAGTTCCAGCAGCACACCACCAGTACAAAAGACAGCGAGAGCCCGATCACGGTCATCAAGGGTATGGGAATACTTTCAGCAGAGGCCAAATAAAATGGTCCTCTGTTCCCTTTGCAAAAGTGAAATGGCATACCACGGCAGCACAACTGCTATGCCTGAGCACCTCAGAAGAAAGCATCCTGGCGCACTGACCACAAAGGACGAGCCATCTTTGTAAGTACTAGTACTACTAATTTCAACAATATAATTAATGCATTGCTAGCTGATGATTGCTTAGGCCGGGCCAGCTCACTTTTCTTAAATGGACTACAAGGCATTTTGCATTTGCAGCCCTCAGTGTCTGTCTTGTGGATCCCTCAGGTCATGATTGACAACAAGTGCAATGATCTGACCATGACCACCAGCACACCTGAGAGCTATTTTGACTGTGACTGCACTCTGCAGCATTATTAATTACAACATTGGCCATGGATATCTCAAAATTCTACTAGAAAAAATACAATTAATATTGTTAGCGTTGAGGCTGAGCATTCATAGATGTGTAAATTGGTATTTGTTATTAATTATTATTATTATTAATTATTATTATTGTTGTTTTTCCACAGGAAGAGGCAAAGCTGTGTACAAGATTTCTACTTTCATAAAAAGGATGTCACTGCTTGCACACCCCAAGTGGCCATTACACTTACCAATAGCATACTCAACATGATTGTAAAAGATATGAGACCTTTCTATTGTAGACGGTCAAGGATTTCGTGAGATGATCAGCACATTTTACCCAGGATACACACTTCCCTCCCAGGTCCCATTTCACGAAGCTGATGGAGAAGAAATATGAGGAGAATTTTGAAAGATTGAAAGCGTCAATCAAAGATGTCAAATCCAAAATAGCTCTCACCACAGACGCATGGACCAGTATTGCCACAGAGGCATACTTGGGTGTCACATGCCACTTCATTAATGAAGACTGGAAGCTTACATCCTACAATCTGACCACTATGCCACTTGAAGATCGCCACACAGCTGAAAACATTGCTAACTGGGTGGAAAAAGCAGCTGAGAAGTTTGAGATATCCATGGCCAATGTAATTGCAGTTGTTCATGATAATGCTTCAAATGTTGTCGCTGCTCTGCGTATTTTGGAAGAAAAGCATCCTGGCATCTCTTCTCTCAGGTGTGCTGGTCATACATTGCAGCTAGTTGTCAACCATGCCCTGAGGGATCCCCAGATCAGCAAGACACTGAGGGCTGCGAAGTGCCTTGTGGAACATTTTAAAAAAGTGAGCTGGCCACTACAAAGCTTAAAGCAAAGCAACAACAAATGGGTACCCCTGATCATGCACTAATAAATGATGTATCTGTAAGATGGAACAGTACTTTACACATGATCAGTCGCCTGCTTGAACAGAGGTGGCCTGTGACTGCCACACTTTCCGATCCTGATGTCACACCACGAGGGAAGCGCTTCCTGGATTTAAAACATGATCAGTGGAGCTTACTTGAGGAAGTGGAACAAGTCTTGAAGCCTTTTGAGTGTGCTACTGTTTTCTTGAGTGGAGAGTCCTATGTGACTGGTTCCGCTCTACCTCCTTTGGTAAAAGGCCTCCAGAAATCCATACAGAGCACAATTTGCGAGATAGCGGCAGTCAAGGCTTTCCAAAATGTTGCTGCACAGGAGATGACCACAAGATGGGAGAGGGAAACTAAATTCAGAGATGACGGAGGAGAAAATATATGTCTTATTGCAGCAGCCCTGGACCCCAGATTCCGCAAGCTAAAATTCCTGGCAGCAGAGGATAGTTTAAAAGTTCACCTCAAGGTCCAAGCTCTTGCTCTTGAAGAGAAAAGAAGATATGAGGAAGAGCAAACACATCAACGTCAATGTGAGGAACAGGTTCAGTCAGCCAGTGCAATGAGTCCAGACATGAAACTTTCAGAAAAGAGGCAAGTGTCTATGTTGGACTCTTTGCTCGGTTCAGATTCAGATGAACACCACAGTAATGGTGAGGATGACACTGGTCACATCCAAGATCCAGAAATTCACAGTGAAGTTGTGAGGAATGAGATACACATGTACTTTAGTGAGCAGGCCATTCCAAAGGAAGACAATCCACTGAAATGGTGGAAGGAAAATGAAGGGAGGTTTCCCATCTTGGCCATGCTGGCAAAGAGTTACTTGTGTGTGCCTGCAACATCAACCCCATCTGAAAGGCTTTTCTCAGTTGCTGGCAACATTGTGACTAAAAAAAGAGCAAGCCTAACTGCAGAGCATGTCGATATGCTAACCTTCCTCCCTTGCAATGCTATATTATAGGTACAGGCCCCCAACCTGTACCTATTGCACTCTCTTGGGTTGTATTGTTGGACTTCTTTAAACTACAAGATGGCTGTTGGCTGCCTTCAGGTAATCTTTCCTCAGTATTGGCCATTATAATTTGCACAGTGTTGAGCGGTGCTTGCTTTTTGTTGGACTTGGCTCCTTTAAAACTATGTTAGTTTTTAGGTATGTTTTACATTTACAAGTAACACACACACCAAAAAAATACTGGTCAAACACTGTATATGGAAAACATACCTAAAAAGTAACCAAGTTTTAAAGGAGCCAACTAGTCCAACAAAAGCACTGCTCAACACTGTGCAAAAGTAATGGCCAAAAATAATGGCCAATACAGCAAAAGATTACCTGAAGGCAGAGAGCTGACTTGTAGTTTAAAGAAGTTAAAGTGTTAGGCAGATATGGCATTTTTCATGCCTGATGCCCTAAAGTGTTTGGCACTTTATGTGTCTCTTGTATTTTTGCACAGTTGCACAAGTTAGTGTTGTTGAGCACTGCAGTGCTTTATAATTTATATGGCATTTTGAATGCTTTTGAATTAATGGCATTATTCCTGCCTGATGTTAAAGTGTTGTTTACATTTTATTTTTGCCACTGAAACTTCAACCACATTGAAGTATTTTTTGGAAAAACTTTAATAAAAGTTGAAATATTATATTAGAAGTTGTACGTATCATTTTTTGTAAAGTTATTCAAAGGATTATTTAACTAATCAAAGAAAGAACACTAGATTAAGCAAAAAAACAAAAAATTTAAATAATCGTTAGATTAGTCGACTAATCGTAAAAATAATCGATAGATTAGTCGACAGACAAATTAATCGTTAGTTGCAGCCCTACATTCCATTAGCACTGCAGCGTTCCACATTGCACAGCATTATGAATGTCCAATTTTTGGCTGCGTTGTCGTACTTTGTCAGCCCATAAAAATAAAAGGGCCGGTTTAACACTATGCGTATTTGTTAAAATGGTACAAAGTTGCAAATAGACATTTTAAGGCTCATTTGGATGAGTGTACGTAATTACTGAATTTAAATGCAGGATCTTGGTGGCAAATGCTGGCAGCAAGATTCTGCATTTATTAACGTACGCATGTAACATTTGTTACATACTTGCAACGTTTAATGCACCCTATTGGCCACCACTACTGCTTAGGGCTGATATGTCAATATCAACAATGTGTAGCCAGCAGCTCCTGCACCACTGATTACACACTTTTGACATTGACACTGTAAGTCCTGAATTAATCATTCATGCAGCAGCAGTGCATGTGCAGAATGACTTGGGGTTCTTTCACACGGGCGATCTGCCCGGCGGACTCCTCTTTGCTCAGTGGGGGATCGATCTGCTGGTAGTAAACAAGCACGCTGTGAGTCGCATGAAACATGTCTACCATCCATTTTGCTTAACCTTGCATCCTTGTTCAATAAAGCCTTTCGTGAGCCATCATTTGGTGTGCGGCCATTTCTCTTGTATCCTGTTTGCTGTGGCAATCCGAGATCCTGCACTCATGGCTGGCTGTGAAGTTCCAACTGCCTAAGCGGTGAACATCTCTTTCTCTGTGTCATAACAATGCTGGCAACGGGGCCAACACTTTCGTGAAGACCCGAGGAGCAGAGGCGAGACCAAAAGGTAACTCCACAAAGTGATAATGCTCCTCTCCCACGGCAAAGCGGAGGAAGTGCTGGAGACCTACACATATTGGAATGTAAATGTAAGCATTCTTGATGTCAGTGGAGGCAAGAAAGTCCCCCTGATGCAGGGATGCCACCACCATGCGAACAGGCTCCATTCTGAACTTCTGCACCCGCACAAAGCAGTTCAGGGCCTTGAGGTCCAGAATTGGATGCACCTTGCCTTCCTTCCTGGGGACTGTAAACAGGTTTGAGTTTGAAACCCCTGAAAAAGTTCCAAAGTAGGAACCGGGACCCTCACCCGTAAAGTAAAAGTTCTTGCACCGCCCCAAAAAGAGCCTGTAAGCAGACCAGGGACAGTCGCACATTGGAAGGAAGAACCTTACCAGAGGGTAAGAATGAAACTTGATCTTGTAGCCGGACCGAATGAACTCGTCGACCCACTTGTTCTTGTACCAGGGGAGTCCACAGGTCTGGGAACCAGCGAAGATGTCCCCCCACCCCAGATACGGTGAGGGCACACTTTCCTGCTGAAGCCCAAGACCTTGACCGGGGGTCTGGAGAAGCTCACACAAAACTTGTTAGACCAAGTTCACTTGGATCCTCCGGAGGAGGCCCTGAAGGTCTCCAATCCTTTGTCAGTCGACCCTTAGGGACGAAATTACTTCTTATAAGCCGAGAAGGAGGGTACACGTCTAAGAGGAGGGTTCTAGCCCTTGGTAGCCTGCAGAAGAAAGGTACTATTTGCCCAGGGTAGCACTAAACAGGCGATCTCCTTGAATATAATCAAGGCCTTTTTAGAAGGCTGGTCTGCAGACCAGGATTTGAGCCAAAAGACACGCTGAAGTACCACTGCCGAAACAGAGAGCCGAGCCACTAGGGGAGCCGCATCCAAAGTAGCATCACAGATAAACTGCAGCCCCTGGACCAGCTGGTCCGCCAGGTCAGCAAAGGCAGGGGGGGAGTGACTCCCCCTCCAGGTCATGGTGTAAAAGGGTAGCCCACTGGGTCAGAGTCTAAGACACCAGGGCAATGGTGAAAATCAGCCTCAGTGCCGGGCCAGCCAGGGTGTACAAATTGCGGGTCACAGCCTCTGCTTTCCTGTCAGATGGGTCCTTAAAGGCCGGGGAGTCTTCAACCGAAATCATGGTTGCCTTGTTTAATCTGGACCCCGGGGGGTCCCACCACCAGTGGAACAGTCCACTTCTTAAGAAAGGACTCCTCATAGGGGTATCGCCTAGCAACTTGCTTAGGGACCCTCAAGTGGACGCTTTGTTCGTCCCCACTCTTTAGTGACAATTCTGTCAAAATAGGAGAGGAAAGGAAACTCCTTTGCCACTCTGTAGGGGGCAGTATACCCCAAATGTTAAGAAGATCAGGAGCTTTGTCTGTCAATGAATGAAAGAGAAAGTGTATCTTTTCCAAAAGAATTGCGTTTGTAAGACGGCTGCACAAATACGATGTGACATAAAGTATTGCAATAATCTCCATTTTATTCTCTTGGGTCTCTGCTTAAAACAATATATAATGTTTGGGGGTTCTAAGTAATTTTCTAGCACCTAGCAGAAAGTACTGATTTTCACCTGTAAACAACAAGTGTCCGGAATAGGCCTAGCACTTAAGTGATTAATTTAGTTGATCAGCATGACAAACAGGCAGTTAGCATTTTCAGGATCTGTCCGCCTCCATATTTTCCCAGTACAGGTTTCCTGTATAGTTTTCTGAGCACAATTGCTTTGGTCATGAAAGCATAATGCCCTGGACATTAGAGCGTTAAACATAGAAGGCAAGTATCATTTTGTGTTTAATAGTTGCGAGGCACTGCTAAAAGGTGGTGGGCTGTGGGATGGTTTTATGTGACTGGATTAAGTGTTTGTAGAGCCTCTGCCAAAAAAAAGAAAAAAAAAAAAACGATTAACCACTCACAATTTAAATAAGAAATGGACTGCAGATTATGGTAACATTTTACAGACCAACATTAAAGGCTGTGGTAGATTAATGATGATCCGCGGACATGTAGAATGCAAGACAAATGTTTTGGAACACCATTTTAGATGACTCACCAGAATTTGTTATATTTGTGTCATAAATGTTTCTAGACAAAATAGCAAAGTAAAAATATAAACTGTTATCTATGAAGTTAGCAGAAGCTATACTGGTGAGCTGGGTGCCCTGGTGTAAGGAGTACATGAAAGACTGCGGGACAACTGATGATCGCAGCAAAGACTCCACACCGCAGCTGCCACGCTGCTCACCTCTTATACTTCAGTCTGCTCCTTAACTGGAAGGGTTCTCTTCCTTAGCTTATGTATTTTTGACTATTATGATTGAGCCACTGTGGGGTTGACTTACTAAAACTGGAGAGTGCAAAATCTGGTGCAGCTTTGCATGGTAGCCACTAGCCAGTCAGCTTCTAACTTCCGCTTGTTCAATTCAAGGATACATTCACTTTAAAAAATAAATAAATAAATGCACATTTTTTTTTTCAGGTAAAGAAATGTGCATTTATTTTTTGTTGTTGCAGGAACCTGGCAAGCATTGCACCAGTAATCAGCAGATCGCTGATGGCATGCAGGTCTCCTGCACACTGTCAGTATTTCAGCTTACTCGTATATCGGGTAAGCAGATACTGGCTGACAGGAAGACTCAATGAACTACCACAGCGCTCCACAACACCATGGTAGTTCATTGAGAACTTGTAGTTAATTTAGACACAGGGAGCTGTGTGTCTGAATGACACAGTCGCGTGGGCGGAGCCCCGCTGTTTTTAAATAGTTACAGCTATTATGGGTAACTTCTCCCCATACTGCTGCCACAGGGAAGGAGGGGGGGGGGGGGTCAGCACTGGGAATGTGTTACATGTTCCACCCTAAAATCAGGGGGAACATGTAACATGTTCCCAAAGATGAACTTATCCTTTAACGTATAAGTCTACCCCAACACTAAAATCTTTAAATCTACAGGCATCCACAATCTAAGACTAATCTAGCTAACCCTGTAAAGAAGAAATTGCTATACATACCTTTTTTAAAGCCTCTCTGGTCTGGTCTGGTCTCCAGGGGTGGAAACAGAGGAGACATCCAACAATGCCTGGGAAGTGCCATCACCCATAAACTTACTATGGGGCTTTCCTTGTAGGCTGCCACCTCTGCTACCACCTCCATAGTGAAGCCTCTGCTGACAGCTCAGTGTGGGACTGGACTGGAACAGTTTAAAAAAAAAGTATGTATAGCGATTTCTTCTTTACCAGGCTAGATAGGTTAGTCTTAGATTGTGGATGCCAGTGTATATATAGAGATTTTAGTGTTAGGGTGGACTTCTATTCTAAGATCTGACAAAAATAAATAAATAAATGGAAGTTGATTGGTTTCTATGCACAGCTGCACCGCTGCACCAGATTTTGCACTGTCCAGTTTTAATAAATCAACCCCTGTATGTCTTACCTTAGAGAACTACAGAATCACCAAACAAAGGTGTTTGGGCACATGCCAGTGATAGCCTAGGTACAGATTATAAATAATAAAAGCAATGCAAAGTCTCACTGTAGAGAGCATATAGAAACTACCCAGCTCTTCTGCTTTACTGACTTGTCTACCATTTGTACTCCATTTACAACAATATGAAAGATGTTTCAATAGTTTTTATGGCAAAGTACCATAAAAGTCATACCTGTAAAGTATGTATATAGGTTTTTGTTTTTTTTAAGGTTCCATTCACACCGACTGCTGCAATAGAAAGCAGCAGATGGTGTGCATGATGAGACAGCGGTCACATTGCAATGCGATGCATTTTTCAATGTACACCACTGCAATGCAGAGGTGTAAGTAGATCTGTTTGTAAACAAAGCAAATGGCCTGGTCCTGGGTTGGGACTGAATGAGGCTGCCCAATGCAGTCCCAACGCATCTGGTATGAATGGGCCCTAAATGTTAAGAAATCTGCTTGATGTAAATGTTCCTATAAATATGTATTTAAAACCTTTCAACATCCAACATCAAATCAATTTCTAAGGTAAACATTGTAATAATAGCTCAAACGATGTTCAGGTATTGTTACATGTCACTCAACGTTTGACTTTCCTGTCAACAGCAGCTCATCTTCTCTGACTCTGGAGCCAAGGTTTGAGCAAATGCTATTTTACCATCCAGTAATGATTCTGTACCTGGCGTGTGAGCTTATAGGTCATGGTAGTTAATTTCTAAAGTCTGCAAAATGGAGTTCGTTGTGTGCAATCCCTACAAAAAAAAACACCAAAACTATAGCATATATTTTTTTATTAGAAAAACAGAACACTTCTCTATGTTACAGTGCCCAGGCACACTCTATTCTTGCTCCATAGGAACCTATAAGGAGGTGGATAGCCATACCCAACTGCTGCTTTTAATTAGTGGATTACTTTACTGATGACATCAGGGGTGGGATCTAGGAACTGGAAAAGTTAATCCCCAGAGACATTGCAATGGATGAAAAAGTGGTCCTGGGCAAAATAGTAGATCCAGAATACTTACTGCAAGTGCCATATCACTAACAACTGACATGTCTCACACTGGACAATAAGATTTCTTGAGACTAGACTAGATTTAGTAATTATAAGAAGACTCCCAGATTCTTTTTAAAGATTACCAGTCATGACTGCACTCTTTCTGGACAGCTCTAAAGTCAGAAATGATCAATTTCTGCCAACTTCAGTAGATACCTAATAATGCAGAAGAGGATCTTTACTTTCATGAGGGTAAGGTACAGCTTATGGTATCTGCTCTTAGGCAGGATTTCTAGTGCGAAACGTTTAAAAGCAATCAATTTCCCCAAAAGAGAAGGAAGTAATTTTTCCAAAGTCATATGGTGCAGTGTTTACATAATCTTTTCTATTAATTTCTAATAATGCAGCAGATAGAGGCCTTATTATACATGAATTAATTATCACAGTATAAAACCCCTTTAATATTTTAGTTTACTTTTATTTTATTATTAAAAAAAAACTGAAAAATTCAAACACATATGAAAAAAGATTTCATAGTAACATACAGTAACGGAAAAAATTATTTAATCCCCTGCTGATTTTGTACATCTGCCCACTGACAAAAAAAATATCAGTCAATCATTTTAATGGCAGGTTTATTTTAACAGCGAGAGACACATTTAAAAAAAGTTATAAATTGATTTGAATGACATTTAAGTCATTAAGGTTTAGAGGCTGACGTTTGGTAACTCGAACCTTCAGCTCCCTACATATATTTCCTATGGGATTAAGGCCTGAAGACTGGCTAGGCCACTCCAGGACCTTATTGTGAGCCACTCTTTTGTTGCCTTGGCCATGTGTTTTGGGTCATTGTCATCCATGACCCATTTTCAATGCCCTGGCTGAGGGAAGGAGCTTCCCACCCAAGATTTGATGGTACATCCATTGTACCTTTGATGTGGTGAAGTTGTCCTTTCCCCTTATCAGAAAAACATCCCCAAAGTATAAGGTTTCCACCTCCATGTTTGACGCTAGGGATGGTGTTCTTGGGGTCATAGGCATGATTCTTCCTCCTCCAAACATGGCCAGTTGTGTCGATGCCAAAGAGCTTGATTTTGGTCTCATCTGACCACAACACTTTCACCCAGTTCTCCTCTTATTCATTTAGATGTGCATTAGCAAACTTCAGATGGGCCTGCACATGTGCTTTCTTGGGCAGGGGGGACCTTGCGGCACTGCAGAATTTCAGTCCTTCACGGTGTAGTGCGTTACCAATTGTTTTCTTGGTGACTATGGTCCCAGCTCCCTTGAGATCATTGACAAGATTCTCCCGCATAGTTCTGGGATGATTCCTCATCAATCCCATGATCATTGAAATTCCATGAGGTGAAAACTTGCATGGAGCCCCAGAACGAGGGGGATTGACAGTTATTTGTGTTTTTTCCATTTGCAAAAAACCACACCAACTGTTGTCACCCTCTTAACCAAGCCGTTTTTATCGATGATCTTGCAGCCCATTCAAGCCTCGTGTAGGTCTACAATCTTGTCCCTGACATCCTTGGACAGCTCTTTGGTCTTATTTCACTCATTAAAATTCAAATCAATTTATACATTTTTTTTAAATGTGTTTTTCTGGATTTTTTTTTTTTTTTTTGTTATTCTTTCTCTCACTGTTGAGATAAACCTTTCATTAAATTAGAGACTGATCATTTCTTTGTCAGTGGGCAAATGTACGAAATCAGCATGAGATCAAATACTTTTTTCCCCTCACTGTATAAAGATTTGGAAAAACTTTCATAACCTGACATACACAAAATAGCCACTTATTCTCTAAATTTATACTTCTAGATAGCAATGTACCCAGGCAACCCATGATAGCCATAAAGATCATAAAATCTCATACAAATTAAATAAACAACTGTAGCACCCTCCTAGGTAGGTTGTAGAAGAGAGAGTATAGTTATCGGTCTTTCTGCTTACCAGACAAATTGCCAGGTAAATTTATATTGCTCTCTGCCTACCAGAGAGCAGGATCTGCTAGTGAGGGCTGCTCATCATGCTCAGGTGCAGCTCAGTTTGTCTAAAGTGTTTCACACTGGTTTATTAGGGAGGCATATTGGACAGTGGGGGTGCACAGAGACAGATGAGTGCACAAGCATTTATTACAGCCCTGGTGATTGGCTGAGGAAAGTGTATCGGTGCATGCTGGGATACTACCTCCACTACCCCCTCCCACCAACTCACTCACTGCCCAGGAGATTGCCTACCACTTCAAACAGAAGATTGATACAATTCGTAAGGAGATAGTTGCTGTTCAGATACCTTCCATGCCTTATGCTTCATGCCCACAGGTGCGATCATTACTTCCCTCATTCAACCCCGCCACTACAGATGAGGTTGCTAAACTACTTGCTAACGTCCACTTAACCACCTGCCCTCTGGATCCTGTTCCCTCGCAAATGCTACGTTCACCTTCTGGCCCTATTCTACACTCTCTAACCCACATCTTAAACCTATCCCTCTCTTCTGGCATCTTCCCCAACTCTCTAAAACATGCACTAGTCAGCCCCATACTTAAAAAGCCCTCACTGGACCCAACCAATCTGAACAAACTATGCCCTATTTACTTGCTCCCCTTTTCTTCTAAACTCCTTGAACGTCTAGTCTACAACCGACTGTGCGACCACCTTGCCAAGAATAGCCTCCTTGATCCCCTTCAGTCTGGATTTCGGCCTCAACACTCCACTGAAACTGCTCTCCTAAAACTGACAAACGATCTACTAACGGCCAAAACCAATGGACACTATTCTGTACTCCTACTTCTGGACCTTTCTGCTGCCTTTGATACGGTTGACCATCCCCTCCTCCTCAAAAACTCCATGCCTTTGGTCTCTGTGACTGTACTCTTCACTGGTTATCTTCCTACTTATCCAACCGCACCTTTAGCGTTATGTACAATTCTACTTCCTCCTCTCCTCTTCCATTCTCTGTTGGGGTCCCCCAAGGCTCTGTTCTTGGACCCCTCCTATTTTCAATCTACACCTCCTCTCTGGGTCAGTTGATAGCCTCCCACGGCTTCCAATACCATCTCTACGCTGACGATACCCAAATCTATCTACCTACCCCTCAGCTCTCTCCCTCAGTCTCCTCACGTATCACTAATTTACTATCAGATATATCGGTCTGGATGTCTCACCACTTCCTCAAACTCAATCTATCCAAAACCAAGCTTATAATTTTTCCTCCACCATGTGCCCCTTCCCTGGATTTCTCTGTCAATATCGATGGCATTACTATCAGCCTATCCCCGCATGCCAAGGTCTTAGGTGTTGTCCTAGACTCTGAACTCTCCTTCAAACCCCACATCCAATCGCTGTCCAAATCTTGCCGCCTCAGCCTCCGCAACTTCTCCAAAATACGCCCCTTTCTAACCAAAGACACAACAAAACTCCTAGTTCACTCCCTGGTCATCTCGCGCCTCAACTACTACTATCCCCTTCTCGTTGGCATACCTCTACACAGGCTATCCCCCCTTCAATCCATCATGAATGCTGCCACCAGACTCATCCACCTTACCAATCGCTCAGTGTCCGCTGCTCCTCTCTGTCAAGCCCTCCACTGGCTTACGCTCACCCAATGAATTAGGTTCAAAATACTTACAACATCTTACAAAGCAATCCACAGCTTAGCCCCTAGCTACATCACTAGCCTCGTCTCAAAATACCAACCTAATCGCTCTCTTCGTTCCTCTCAAAACCTCCTGCTCTCTAGCCCCCTCGTCACCTCCTCCCATGCTCGCCTCCAGGACTTTTCCAGAGCCTCTCCAATCCTATGGAATTCCTTACCCTTATCTGTCCGATTATCTCCTACTCTATTAGCTTTTAGGCGATCTCTGAAAACCCTCCTTTTCAAAGAAGCCTATCCTACCAACACCTAACAAATGTACCTCCATTTTCTCCATCAACCCATCCCCCACGGTTATTGCCTTTTGTTTCACTTGACCCTCCCTTCTAGATTGTAAGCTCTAACGAGCAGGGCCCTCTAGTTCCTCCTGTTTTGAACTGTATTGTAACTGTATTGTCTTCCCTCACATTGTGAAGCGCTGCGCAAACTGTTGGCACTATATAAATCCTGTATAATAATAATAATTATACTGTATGAATGTCAAAAGCACATGTGCTCTGGGTCTTTCAGCTGGAGAGCGGGGTCCCGGAGGGAGGGGCGGCTGCCTCTCCTCTGTAGAAGCTGCCATGCGGCCTCAGATGGTCGACCTGAGGGCCGGAGAGTCAGGGAGGAGCTTATACTAGAGGTCCTGCAGAGTTGACTAGGAGGGGGACACTGGAGAGGATCTGATTCTGCCTACAGTGAGTACAGATCTGTGTTAGGGGGCCTGTTCTGAGAGGGCCAACCCTTCTGAGGAAGTGGACGGGTGTCAGTCAAGGGGATGCTAGAGAGCGTCCTGAAGATAACGTACAGTATCTCACAAAAGTGAGTACACCCCTCACATTTTTGTAAATATTTTATTATATCTTTTCATGTGACATCACTTAAGAAATTATACTTTGCTACAATATAAAGTAGTGTGTCTACAGCTTGCATAACAGTGCAGATTTGCTTTCCCCTCAAAATAACTCAACACACAACCATTAATGTCTAAATCGCTGGCAACAAAAGTGACAATGTCCAAACTGGGCCCAAAGTGTCAATATTTTGTGTGGTCACCATTATTTTCCAGCATTGCCTTAACCCTCTTGGGCATGAAGTTCACCAGAGCTTCACAGGTTGCCACTGGAGTTCTCTTCCACTCCTCCATGACGACATCACGGAGCTGCTGGATGTTGGAGACCTTGCATTCCTCCACCTTCGGTTTGAGGATGCCCTACAGATGCTCAATAGGGTTTAGGTCTGGAGACATGCTTGGACAGTCATCTTGGAGGTGTGTTTGAGGTCATTATCATATTGGAATACTGCCCTGTGGCCCAGTCTCTGAAGGGAGGGGATCATGCTCTGCTTCAGTGTGTCACATGTTGGCATTCATGGTTCCCTAAATGAACCTGCTGCAACACTCATGCAGCCCCAGACCATGACACTCCCACCACCATGCTTGACTGTAGGCAAGACACACTTGTCTTTGTACTCCTCACTTGGTTGCCGCAACACACGCTTGACATCATCTGGACCAAATAGGTTTATCTTGGTCTCATCAGACCACATGACACGGTTCCAGTAATCTATGTCCTTAGTCTGCTTGTCTTCAGCAAACTGTTTGTGGGCTTTCTTGTGCACCATCTTTAGAAGAGGCTTCCTTCTGGGACGACAGCCAAGCAGACCAATTTGATGCAGTGTGGGTTGTATAGTCTGAGCCCTTCAACCTCTGCAGCAATGCTGGCAGCACTCATACATCTATTTCCCAAAGACAATCTCTGGATATGACGCTGAGCACATGTACTAAACTTCTTTGGTCGACCATGGCGAGGCCTGTTCTGAGTGGAACCTGCTCTGTTAAAACGTTGTATGGTCTTGGCCATCGTGCTGCAGCTCAGTTTCATGGTCTTGGCAATCTTCTTATAGCCTAAGCCATCGTTATGTAGAGCAACAATTCTTTTTTTAGATCCTCAGAGAGTTTTTTGCCATGAGGGGCCATGTTGAAATTCCAGTGACCAGTATGAGAGCGTGAAAGCGATAACACCAAATTTAACACACCTGCTCCCAATTCACACCTGAGACGTTGACTGACACTGGTAAATGACACACAGTAACATGACACCGGGGAGGAAAAATGGCTAATTGGAGCCAATTTGGACATTTTCACTTAGGGGTGTACTCACGTTTGTTGCCAGCGGTTTATACATTAATGGCTGTGTGTTGAGTTATTTTGAGGGGACAGCAAATTTACACTGTTATACAAGCGGAACACTCACTACTTTACATTGTAGCAAAGTGTCATTTCTTCAGTGTTGTCACATGAAAAGATATAATATGTACTCACTTTTGTGAGATACTGTTGTTGCAACAAGTCTGCTGCTAGAGAGCGCAAGAAGACTTAATTCTTCCATACAAGTGGCGGTATGGTTAAAGCAGTGACAGCTTCCACAAGTAATCTGGTGAGACCAAGTGAGAGTTGTCCTTATCAACTGTAAATAGTTTAGTTGGAGTATCCAACTATTCCCTTCTCCCATCCAAGTTCCACAATAAATATAAAACCAAAACCCCTGGACTGTTTGTTGAGTAACGAGCCATTGGGAGTAAGAATGGATGTGT
This sequence comes from Pelophylax lessonae, assembly GCF_965119305.1. NCBI lineage: Eukaryota > Metazoa > Chordata > Amphibia > Anura > Ranidae > Pelophylax > Pelophylax lessonae. Next base: position 102,035,644 of record NC_138776.1, read on the forward strand.
GAACTGTCCTTAAGTGACTGTCTGCAGGTAATCAGAGGAGTCATCACACAGCAAGCCCTACGGTGACAGAGCTACACAACTAACAATCTTACAGTAACTAAACTTCAAATCAAAACCTAACCAGAAACATAACAAGAAAAGAAAAAAATCATTTTTTTCCAACAAATGCTCTCTGCCGCGTCTTATAGACCACCTTAACCACTTCCCGCAAACCGACGTACCTGTACCGGTTTGCGGGAAGTTGTACCGGGATGATGCCTGCAGCTGCAGCCATCATCAACCCAGTACCGTTCTTTAGAGCCGGCGGTCGGCTTTCAGAAGATAATATCTGCTCTGCTGTAAATCCAGCGAGCGGGAGGGGATGCCACCCTCCCACCGCCTTCCACTGCTCTTCCCGGGTCTCCTGTCCCACCAGGAGACCTGAGCAACCAGCCGGCACGTCCTCCGGCTTGTTGGAGTCCCCAACAAAGCCGGATTCGGCTTTGATCGGGTCTCCGATGTAGTAATCTGGAAGCGACTCACAAATAGTTTGAAGTGCAGTGGAGGGGTCTGGGGTCTTTTCGACCCCCGATCCCTTCATGAAGAGTACCTGTCACTGCCTATTACTGTCACAAGGGATGTTTACATTCCTTGTGCTAAACAGTGCTAAAAATAAAAATTTTAGAAAAATAAATAGGTAAAACAAAAAAATTTAAAGCGCCCCTGTCGCTGTGAGCTCGCGCTTAAAAGAAAATGCATACGTAAGTCGCGCCCGCAAATGAAAACTGTATTCCAAACACACATGTGAGGTATTGCCACGATCACCAGAGCGAGAATAGTTCTAGAAAAAGAACTCCTCTGTAAGTCTAAACTGGTAACCGCTAAAAAATTTGAAAGCGCCGCTTATGGAGATTTTATAGTACCATAGTTTGTTGCCATTTCTCGACTGTGTGCAATTTTAAACCGTATTATGTTAGGTATCTATTTACTTGGCGTGACATCTTATTTCACAATATACAAAAAAATTGGGTTAACTTTATTGTTTCGTTTTTTTTAAATGAAATGTATTTTTCCCAAAAAAATTGCGTTTGAAAGACCGCTGCGCAATTACTGCATGACAAAAAACATTGCAACAACCGCCATTGTATTCTCCAGAGTCTTCGCTAAAAAAATACATATAATATTTGGGAGTTCTAAGTAATTTTCTAGCAAAAAATACAAATTTTAACTTGTAAACAACATGTGTCAGAAATAGGCTTGGTCCTTAAGTGGTTAAGAGAAAAAGATGGATGACCCTGTAAGATGTACCATAGGAAATATTGGAATAGAGTTGGCTTTATTTACAGTTTCCCATTGCTCAACTTTTAGGAATGTCTGATGGAAGCATTTTATTTTTTACCAATGCCAATATCTGTTCCCTTGTACGACCTAGATGCCTTTCTTTTATTTCCATTCAGGGCTGCCCGACTATATTCCGTCTTTTTTACATGTCCAAAAAATCCTCTAGTGAGCAGTAGACCATTAAGCAATGCTTCTACATTCACAGGGAACAGAATCCTCATCAGATATCTTGATGGCAAGTCTGATTGACAAATGACGGGATGGGTGACCAACTCTGGACTCAAAGGACACAAAGGTTTTAGTCTACACCACAGTTTTAGCTTACATAATGGCAACGCGCTGATCCTAATGCATTAAACACCTTGGAAAAAAAAACACAAAAATATTGGAATGGAGTTGGCTTATTTGTATTTTCTTTTTCTTTACAAATGTTTATGTTGCCCCAAAGCAGAGAAACCAGGCAGCAAATCACTGGCGGTTTTTAGAGTCACGGAACACCACTCTCGGCTGAGATAAAGGTGGAATTTTTTTTTTTTTAAGTTAGGCAAACTGTCTATATTCAAAGGTGATCTGATTAGCTCCTGTTTCAGGTGACTGCTTGCTCCTATACCACTGACCTTTCTGACAAAGCATACAACCTTACATGATGGATCTCAAGCCCTACACAATTTGGCCCTGTCAGTGGTATCCTGTTTTTGGAAAGCTTCTATCGGGATTTGTTTAAATTTCACCCAAATTCACAAGCAGGCGATGAGATAGAGATTGGAAACAGCCTAAAAAAGAACTGTTAGAAGGTGAATGTTATTGTTATCTTTAGAAAATAAATATGTTTTAAAAATATATAAAAAAAAAGAAAACTATTTGATATATAATCCCTGCAATAAAAATTGTAAGTTTACAAAATGCCAGCAAAGGAATTCAATGGAGAGAGAGATAAGGACAAGGTATGATTACTTACATCAGGGGTCTTCAAACTATGGCCCTCCAGTTGTTCAGGAACTACAATTCCCATCATGCCTAGTCATGTCTGTGAATGTCAGAGTTTTACAAAGCCTCATGGGATGTGCAGTTCCGCAACAGCTGGAGGGCCGTAGTTTGAGGATCCCTGACTTACATAATTGGTAAGGTAGAATAAAGACAATAGTCCATCCAGTTCAACCTGTGTGGCTGTGTTTTCGTGCAGATAATAATTTCCCACATCTCTGTACATTGTGTTCGCTGAGATGCACGTCCAAGAGTCTTTTAAAACTATCAATACTCCCCACTGACACCGCTGTTTGTAGAAAAGAGTTCCTCACACTTACCACCTACGTAGCTTAAGGTTAAACTGCTTCTCCTCCAGTCTGATTGCATGGCCCCATGTCCTCCTCTTACACTCCCTGGGACTGAATAGCTTCCTACCTACACTGGGATCACCATTGAGATATTTGAGAGATGCACATCCAAGAGTCTTTTAAAACTATTGATACTGCCTGCTGACACCACTGATTGTGGAAGAGAGTTCCACACCCTTACCCCCTACGTAGCATAAGGTTAAACCGCTTCTCCTCCAGTCTCATTGCATGGCTCTGTGTCCTCTTACACTCCCTTGGACTGAATAGCTTCCTACCTACACTGGGATCACTATTGAGATATTTGTATATCGCTATATCTCCTCTTAACCACTTCCATACAGAGGAGTTAGACCCCCTTCCTGCCCAGACCAATTTTCAGCTTTCAGCATTCTCACACTTTGAATGACAATTGCTCAGTCATGATACACTGTAACCAAACAAAATTTTTATCATTATTTTCACACAAATAGAGCTTTCTTTTGGTGGTATTTGATCACAACTGGGTTTTTTTTTTTTCGTGATATAAGCAAAAAAGAGCAAAAAATTTGAAAACAAAACACTTTTTTTTAGTTTCTATTATAAAATTTTGCAAAAAATAATTTTTTCTTCATACATTTGGGCCAAAATTTATACTGCTACATATCTCTGGTAAAATTAACCCAAATTAGTGTATATTATTTAGTCTGTGTGAAAGTTATTGAGTCTAGAAGCTATGGTACCAATTACTGAAAATTGATCACACCAGTTGTACTGACGGCCTATCTCCTTTCTTGAGGCCCTGACAGTACAGGACAGTACTGCCCTTCAGGACAGTACAAATACCCCCCAAATGACCCCTTTTTGTAAAGTAGACCATCCAAGGTATTTAGTAAGAGGCATGGTGAGTTTTTTTAAGTTATAATTTTTTCCCACAATTCTTGGGAAAATTAAGAAAATTTTTTTTTCTTTTTTTTCCCACAAAGTTGTCAATTTATAAGCTATTTCTAGCACATAGCATGTACACAGCAAAAATGACACCCTAAAATACATTCTGCTACTCCTTCTGAGTATGGTGATACCACATGTGTGAGACTTTTACACAGCCTGGCCACAAAAAGAGACTCCACATCCAAGTAGCACCTTCAGGCGTTCTAGGAGCATAAATACACATAAAAGTTTCTTACTACCTATCACACTTTTGAAGGCCCTAGAGCAGTGGTCCTCAACTCTGGTCCTCAGGGCCCACTAACAGGCCAGATTTTAAGTATTACCTTGGGGAGATGCAGACTAGAGTACTGCAATCACTGAGCAGCAAATGATATCACCTGGGATGTATTTCAGTTATCTTGCAAATCTGGCATGTTAGTGGGTCCTGTAGGCCAGGGTTGAGGACCACTGCCCTAGAGCACCAATACAATGGAAAAGTCCACAAAATGACCCCATTTTGGAAAGCAAACACTCCAATGTATATTCTATGAGGCATTATGCATCGTTTGATCATGTCATTTTTTTCCACAAGTTTTTGGAAAATGTGGGAAAAAAATGAAAACTTTTTTTTTTACACAATGTTGTCAATTTATAGGATATTACTAACATATAGCATGTACACAGCAAAAATGACACCCTAAAATACATTCTGCCACTCCTCCTGAGTATGGCAATATCACTTGTGTGAGACTTTTTCACAGCCTAGCCATATAGAGGGGCCCAACATCCAAGGAGCACCATCATGCATCCTAGCCACTTGCCTAGGCCTATTTTTGACATTTGGTTGTTAACAAGTTAAAATCTGTTGTTTTTGCTAGAAAACTACTTAGAACCCCCAAACATTATATATTTTTTGTTAGCAGAGACCCTAGAGAATAAAATGAAGATTATTGCAATATTTTTTATCACACTGTATTTGCGCAGCACTCTTCCAAACGCAATTTGTTTGAAAAATTCACTTTTTTGAATTAAAAAATAAGAAAGAAGTAAAGTTAGCCCAATTTTTTTCCATAATGTGAAAGATAATGTTACTCCGAGTAAATAGATACCCAACATGTCATGCTTCAAAATTGTGCACGCTCACGGAATGGCGACAAACTTTGGTACTTTAAAATCCCCATAGGCGACATTTTTAAAAATGTCTACAGGTTGCCATCCTAGAGTTACAGAGGAGGTCTAGGGCTCAAATGATTGCTCTTGCTCTAATGATCGCGGCGATACCTCACATGTGTGGTTTGAAAACCGTTAACATATGTGGGCGAGGTTTCCGTATGCATTCGCTTCTGCGCGCGAGCTAACGGGGACAGGGCGCTTGAATTTTTTTTTTGTACTATTTATTTTATTTATCATTTTTTATTTTTACACCGTTTTAAAAAAAAAAATTGATAATTTTTATTTCTATTACAAGGAATGTAAACATTCCTTGTAATAGAAATAGGCATGACAGGACCTTTTTTTTGTGAGATCCGGGGTCAAAAAGTCCAGTCTTTTGTGAGATCTGGAGACCTTTAAACCGGTTGCTAGGCAACGACGTTTGCCATAGCTCCGGTCCTCCAAGACCATAGAGTCGAGTGAGGGCAAGCTTGCCTTTACTCGACATCCTGTCTGTGAGGATCCGGGACCGGGGGGGGGGTACCTCTTCTGCCATCCCAGAAGGGTGATCCCGTGGCGAATCCGCCGCTGGGACCACCCTTATCGGAAAGCCAACCGTCCACCGTTTAAAAAACTACCAGGGTTATGGCAGCTATCTGCTGCCATAACACCGGTATTTAGGTTTAAACAGAGGACGTATATATACATTGGCCGGTTGGCAAGTGGCTAGGGACATAAATGACACACATAAATTCCTGACAACATCACATTGTTGAAGGCCCTTAACGCATAGCATAATACATACCAAAATACATTCTGCTGAGCAAAGGATAAACAAAAAATTGTTTGTACTGGGCATTTCCTCCTGGGGTCCAGCTCCATTGGCGTTTGCCGATTGGCCATTGGTGCTGCTGGTGTCTGCCTGGTTTTCAGTGCGGCGTCTTTTAGGCCGAACTTCTTCCTCCTCAGATTCAGTTCCGGATGTAAAGCCTTCAAAGAGCTCAAATTCTGAACCAGATTCAGAAATGGTTTCGGCATCGGAAAGTGAGAGCTCCCCACTGCTCTCATCCGCCAGGGTTAATAATTGACAGGCCTCTTCTGCAGTGAAAACCTTTTTGGACTTGGACATGGTGGCTGTATGAAGGGTGACAGGTACTCGGCTACTTTGCTGGGCAGGTGACAGGTACTCTGGTACTGATGTGCAGGTGGCAGGTACTCGGGTACTCCGATAGGCAGGTGACAGGTACTCTGATGGGCAGGTGACAGGCAGGTGATAGGTACTGATGAGTAGTACTGATACTGATAGGTGATACTGATACTCTACTGATGGGTACTGATGATCAGTACTGATACTGATAGGTACTGATGGGTAATGATGAGTAGTGATGGGTACTGATGAGCAGGCGGCAAGTACTCGGGTACTCTGATGGGTAGGTGACAGGTACTCGGGTACTCTGATGGGTAGGTGACAGGTACTCGGGTAGTCTGATGGGTAGGTGACAGATACTCAGGTACTCCAATGATGGGTACTCAAAGTACCTGAGTACCTGTCATCAGAGTACCCGAGCACCTGTCATCAGAGTATCCCAGTACCCATCATCAGAGTACCCGAGTACCCGTCATCAGAGTACCTGAGTACCCGTCATCAGAGTACCCGAGTACCCGTCATCAGAGTACCCGAGTACCTGTCATCAGAGTACCCGAATACCTGTCACCAGCCCATCAGAGTACCTGATGGGCTGGTGGTGACAGGTACTCGGGTACTCTGATGGGCTGGTGACAGGTACTCGGGTACTTTGATGGGCTAGTGACAGGTACTTTGATGGGCTAGTGACAGGTGCTCTTTGTTGGGGGGGCAATCAGTGTGTTTTGGGGTGCACTGTAATTGGTAACTAGCTGTTACCACAATCTCCTCCTCACACAGGATCAGTGTGTGAGGAGGAGAACACGGTGACAGCTAGTTACCGTGTTCTCTGTTGACATTCTGTGACTGGCTGTGATTGACAGCCAGTCACGTGGTAAAAAGACAATTTCATTGGCTCTTTACCTAGATCGGGGATGGGCTCGGTCCAAGGGACGAGCCTCGTCCCCGATCGCAGCGCTGCGTGCCCCCGTGGGGCGCGAATTGAAGAGAGAACGAGCGGCTCGCACTGGAGCCGCTCATGTGATCGGCTGTGATTGACACAGCCGATCACGTGGTAAACAGCCAATTTCATTGGCAATTACCTTGATCAGGGTTGGGCTCAGTCCGAGGGATCGCTGTAGCGGCGAGAGCGGGCGGCCGTCATATGACGTCCGCCCGGATCTAGAAAGCCACCCTGCCGGCGTCATTTGTCTATACGCCGGTAGGGAAGTGGTTAAGCGTCTCTTCTCCAGGGAGAAAAAAATGTAGTGCTTGTAGCTGTTTCTCGTAATTGAGGTCCTCCAGTCCCCTTAATAAATTTGTTGCCCTTCTCTGGACTCTTTCCAGTTCCAGCACATCCTTCCTGAGGATTGGTGACCAGAACTGGACAGAATACTCCAGATGTGGCTGAACCAGAGTTACCCAAAGTGTTTCTAAAGGCTCAAGGTTTTACATATAATTATGCATGAGGGTAAAAGAAAACTGTGTGCAGCAGCAGCCCCCCCCCCCAATACTTACCTGAGCCCCATCCCGATCCATCTCGGCTCTCTGTGGACTCTCACTTTTCATTGGTTGAGGCAGCAGTGGAAGCCATTGGCTCCTGTCGCTGTTTATCACAGCCAGTGAGGAGAGGGAGGAGGTGGGACCGAGCCGCGGCTCTCTGGGTGAATGGAGCACGTGGCAGAAGAGAGGGGTCAGGAGTTCTGGCTGGGGAACCGAGAAGAGGAGGATCGGGGCTGTTCTGTGCCAAACCATTAGACAGAGCAGGTAAGTAGAATATGTTTATTATTGAAAAAAAATCCTTGACAATCACTTAATATATGTATCAGTTTAAAGCTCCATACTGAACTTTACTACAGACAAACAGGCTGTTCACTTTGCAAAGGAGTTTTCCACATTGCCTAGTAAATATGGATGAAGTTGCAAGGAAAGTAAAACAAAACCAGAAATTCTGCTTGGACATGATTGGATGATGGAAGTCAGCAAAGCTTTGCCTCATTCACTAAGCCCTGGGACAAATTCCCTTGCAACATTAACATTCTATTTGCTGTTAGTAAATCAACCCCAGAGTCTCTGGCCAGCAAAATCCTATGTCTCCTCTGAGTGTTGAAACTATAAATGTTTTTAGTGTAGAATGTATCTGTTACTTTGCCCATTCTCAACCCACTTATGCAGGAAAGGTTATTATAAGTAGGTCCGGGGTGGCATTTAAAGCTAACCTTCCATGCAAACCTGGCCTCACTGCTGCCTCCTGAGCACTTGAGAATCCCACAGTACACTCCTTCAATGGACTGGATACATTCTCGTGGAATTTGGAGTGGTCAGCTATCACGGCAGGCATTTTCCCATGTGTGCTGTCCTAAGTGGTGCCTCCTGGGAGTATTTGAAGACATAGACATTTGAAGACATAGATGTCTCCTCGGTGTCCAAACTTTTCCTTAGGCTCTTGTTTTATTATGCTAGGAAGGTAATTGTTCTAAATTGGACCCAAACTGCAGTATTACATATTACATAAGTTGCTGTGCTAAACAATCAAAATCATAAAAATAGAGAAAACATTGTCTATATATAAATATAAACATCTCATATTAGTCTCCAATTACAAAAAAAAAAAAACATAGTAAGTGAATACAGTCTCTTGAAGTGAATATCCAATGTGAGTGAACAAATATTAAGTGATAGTTTCAACCAGGTGCACCTCCACCTTGAATCATGTGAAATGCTTGCTTACCAGAGATCTAGACTTCAAATTAAAAGAGTCTAAACAAGCATGAGTGATACACAGACGGTCTATACGGTTCCCTCTGTTTAGGCTGAATAGGATAGTGTCATGGCTGACAATGAAAATCGCTCCAACTCACAAGCCATAGGGAAAAGAAAAATGGTCCACATAGTGTAAAACTGTATGGTATTTTATTAAAAGAAAATGATACTAAGATCTCATAGCATGTAAAAAATCAATGGTTCCTGGGAACTAGTCCACATGTAGGCTTGCATGGCAACATCACAGACATAGACTCCGCCCTACATGTTTCGTCAGAATTGACGTCCTCATGGGCAACTGTTTTTTTTTGTTTGGAGACGAATATGAGATGTTTATATATATATATATATATATATATATATATATATATATATATATGGACAGTGTTTTCACTATTTTTATTATTTTGATTGTTTAGCGCAGCAACTTATGTTATATTTGTTTCTGCCAACTGTCCTGTTTTGTTGTTGCCAGCAGATTATATTAATTTTTTCATTTCATTTTTAATGTTCTACCTGTGCAAAAATTTTCTTTATTTATATAGTATTACATATTAGTTTATGGAAAAAAAAGTATCAACCAACATTACCTCTTTCTAAACTCAGTCCGAGCATGTTTTACAAGAGCTGAGATCCTTGGCTGGATACCCAGGATACCAGCGATTCCATACTTAGCAGACTAAGTCCCTGCTGTGTTTTGTACCCTTTCAGCATTCAAGAATTATGGGCATTAGTGTATATTGCCATTTATTTTGTCCTCCACAGTTTGTGATTTTTTTGCGCAGGTGATGTATACAGGTGAAATTGTGATCATCAAGATCTAGGCTTATGGGTTGTCACTCTGGTAAGACTTACTAAACAGTAATAGAGTTATTGTGTTGTTTGAAGCTATGCTGTATATGTCTACATATACATGTATTTATTTTTCTGAATGTATGTCTAGCTGCAATTTATTCTCAATAAACTAAGTTTAAAAAGAAAAAAAGTTGATTTTAGCATGACAGTTGATCTTCCCTTCTTCATGGAAGGTCTGCTTTAAAGAGACAGTTACTTGGCTTTGAATGGGTAAAGTGACAGTCTATTTAAATAAGTACAATGGGGACACAGAGGTAGGTGAACTAAACACAAGTCAACTCATCATTATTCCACCTTCAAATTCCATCAGAAAAATAACATGCCTATTTGCTGCAGGAACAGATGATTAAAACAGGGGCAATGACTTGCTGGGTGACAAGCTGGATACATGTGGATGAGGTTGGAAGAGAATCCCCATCATTTAAGGAAAATTGTGCATTAAGGTATGAACATGTTTGTGTAGCAAGCTCTCCAAAACTCGGGGCATTATATTGTGCAAATACGTACTCCAGCTCTGATGTTGGACATGGGACTGCACTCTATCAATCTATTACTATCATGTGCAACCTCCCTAATCAACAGCGGACAGGTACAAACCTGCAGTTGTAGAATTTTTTTTAACGTTTAATCGAAATAACCCCTAGTATAACTTTGTTAGTTGTGACCTCCTCCGTTCATCTATTAGCTTTTTTTTAGCATCCATAAGAAACTTTTGACCTATCATTTTGATAGACATCTTCAGAATGAGATGGTGATCAGTGCTTGCAGATGGCTTGATTAAAGTAATATTGGCCGTAGCAGCACGCAGGAACCTTTGATATTTGTATCATTTTGTCGAGTCACACTAAAAAAATACACAAAATTGGAAAAAAAAAACTTTATTTTATTTGTAAATCACTACTATTCTTCAAATTAGAAACATCATTTGGGTAACTTTATGAAAGACAAATTGTCAAATATATAAGTAATCAACATCTTTGTGTAGTCACCAAATACATATCAAATTGATGGGGGCTTCATCCTAAGTAAACAGAACAATATTGCAAACAATGGTCATAAGGGACTTTTAAATGTGCACCTCGTGAAATCACAAAATCAACATGAAAACCATGTATACAACTGTAAACTCCAATGGTTTTAATGCTTATGTATAGTAAATTTTTACTATATATAAATTGTAATAACATTTATTGTATATATTGTAACAGGAAGTCAGCTAAATCTGGGAATGTAGTCACAGGAAGGAGATACATTTCTACCTGATTTAGAAAGTCCATTAATTAATTTAGGGTGTTGGCTACAGAGCTAGCCAGCAGGAAGTTGAAAGGCCTTCACCTGTTCAGAATGAGGGAGTTAAGGCTCTATAATTTGTTCAGAGAAATTCCTATTGTTTGCTGCCTCCAGAAGCTGCATCCTGAAGCCATGTGGGCTGGGAGCAGGAGGACAGTCAGCGTGTGCCTCCCGACAGGATGTGTGGGCCTGGGAGAAGACCCCCCGGAGTGATGTGTGCCCGGGACGGTAACCAAGGGTGAAATCGTCTCAAAGGTGAGAAGACGAACTGTTGATGTGAAAGAAATAAAGGACTGTGTTGCCCTGCGAAGCTATTATAAAAGGACTATTGAGTGTCCGCTGTAGGACAAGGAAGTCTGCCCGACGGTAGGTTGGAGACAGACACTTAGGCAGGTTCCAGTTGTGAGAAGGTAGCCGCCCACAGAGGCAAGGATTTATTTTCTGTTTTATTTTATTTTGGATGTTTTGCTGCATACAGCCTGGTGAAGAAAACACCATTTAATAAACCACACTGTTTGTTTGCAAGCACTTGTCGGCTACCTCTCTGGGAAAACGCACCCCCCAAGGGGTCATCCACACCCGCCACCGAGCTAATCCCTCACATATGGTGGAGGTATGCAGTGGGCATAAGCAGAGATCCCTGCAAGGAAGTGCAAATGTTTGATGAACTTTATCTGGTGCATGAGATTGCACAATCTATGTGTGCAGGAGAGAAGATCCTGACAGAAAAAAAAAAGTGTTTTAAAGAGACAGCGGTCTCAAAATTATTTGATGAACTTTGTTGTGTCTGGTGCAAGTGACTGCACAAACTGTGTGTGCAGGAAAAGAGATCTTGCAAGAGAGAGAGAAAAACTACATGTGTTAAAGAGACAGTGGTCTGAAAAATTTTTGCTGGACTGTGAAAAATTTGTTTGTGGAGTTATTGAAGATGGGGCGTTCAAAACGCCTGAAGAATGCAAAGATAGATGAAATGAGAGACCGGATTCTATGGATGGAGGGGATGCTACCGTCTGAACCAGCCCCATCCATGCCTAAAGAGAGTCTACTAAAGAGGAAGGTTGTTGTCCCTAGCAACACTGATGAAACTGCTATGGAGACGCAGTGTGCTCAGATGAAAAGTAAGCTCAAAATGGAGGAGATGTTGAAACAACTGATTATATCAAATACAGCTCAACAGCAGGCAAATGCAGCTCAACAGCAGGCAAATGCGGATTTTCAGCGGAGCTTTGCAGCTCAACAAAAGGCTCATCAAGAGAGCATGGCAGGCTGGAAACAGAGACGCCAGCAGCCAATGGAGGCCATCGGTTTGGAAGAAACCGAGTATGTGTGCAGGGCTGAGTTGGATGCCTTGCAACGGAAAATGGAAGAAAAGGAACAAGCCTTGGAATTGCTTAAAATGGAGCATAGAAACTTGCAGGAAACGAATGAACTACTCAAGTCTCATGTGTCACAGTGGGAAGAATCCACTGCTCTTCTTTTGGTCGAGTTGCAAAAACGCAGAGAGACTATAATGGAGAAAGATACCATCCTCATGGAAAAGGAAAGTGAAATTCAGACTTTGCAGAAGCAAAGTATGGCTGATATGTTGGAGTTGCGTAATCAGCTGAAAAAAAGTCTTCAGTCTTTGGGAGCTACAAAAATAGACCTGCAGGAGTCGCAGGAACAGAATGTTGCTCTGAAAGCGACATTGTCTCTCAGCGACAAAGAGAAAAGTGAAAGAGAGGCTAAATTACTGAGTACTGTGTATGAGCTCACTACTTTGAGCAATGTGGTAGATGAATGGCGTGCGGACTGTGAAAGTTGGAAAGGGGAAGCCCAACGTGTCCAGCAGCAGTTAAAGGAGAAAGAAGCCTGTGTGGCAGAATTACATTCTTATTCCCAGATGCTAGCCAGTGAGGTGAAAGCTCTTATGCAGGGAAAAGGAGAGTCTGAACACAAGAGAAAAAAAGTAGAGGCACAGCTTCTGGAATCGCAAGTCAAGGTGTCAGAAGGTGACCGATTGTGTGCTAAGCTGTCAGAGAAGGCAAACCGACTGCAGGTTGAGTTGGACAGTGTCACAAATCAGCTTTCTCAAGCAGACAGCAAATCTAGAGAAATTGCGGAAGATTTTTCTATCTTGGAATCGCAGCTGCAAGACACGCAGGAACTCTTACAGGAAGAGAGGTGTCAAAGGCTGAGTTTTAGCACAAAGCTCAAACAAATGGAAGATGAGAAAAATGGCTTCCTGAAACAATTAAAAGAGGAGGCGGAAGCAAAGAAAAACCTATCAGAGCAAGTCGCAACATTGCAAGCTCAGATAGCGGATATGAAAAAACGCATGGAAGAAAGCGTTGGTTCATTACAGTGTGTTGAAGATGTGAAAAAGAAGTTTGATCAGATGCTTGGTGAAGAGAAGACTGTGTCTGCAAAATATGCAGAAGAACGCGCCCGTGCAGAAACGGAGGTGCGTGATAACGAGAGCAAAGCCCTGTTCTTGGCTCGCTTTTTGGAGGAAGCTCTAGAGTGTAAGGTTGAACTAGAAAGAGTTAACCAACAGCTGTGTACAGAAATGGAAGATGTGGTCAGCTCCAAGGATGATGTTGTGAAAAGCGTTCAGGAGCTAGAAAAGTCTAAGCGAGCCTTAGAACAGCAAGTAGAAGAGATGAAGATTCCGTTGCAGGAACTGGAAGAGGAATTCCAGGCAACAGAGGATCTGTCCCAAAGAGGGGATAGTGTGCCTGATGCAGTTTTTAAAAGGATCAGTGTTTTGGGGTCTGTCCTGAGTGAGCCTCAGAAATGTGATGACACGTGGCTTGAATCACCCCTTTGGAATAAACCGTTCCTTCAAAAACTTCAAGCATTGGAAAATGTATCATTAGAACTTCAGCAAACAAAGGAGCTGAGTAAGAAATGTGGTGATTTCTCAGTTCAGGCTGAAAACCTAGTGGAGAAAACTAAGGCTGTTGGTGAAAACGTGAAGCAAATGAATAAGTGCCTTTCAGGGAGTGTTTCCAAAATGGAACTGGTGAAAGACGGGTGGCAGAAGTTTGATCGTGATCTTGAGATGCATTCCATGTGGAATTCAGATAGAGAAAAAGAACTAGGTGACCTTGAGCGGTCAAATAGTTCAGCAGAAAGTGCATTGAAGAAACCTGTAAAAGAATGTGTTGCAGTTCCATGCTTCTTCACTGATGCAGAGAGGAGGTCTATAATGGATACCACCCAGATCGCTGGGTTCAACTGTGTTGTTGCCTTTGACCCCTATGTTGGTGGAAGGAAAGTTGATGATGTTCTGGTTGGCTACTTCTGTGAAGAGTTTGGCAAGAAATATAAACTGAATATCAAATCAAGTAGTAGGCCTTTACTGCGACTCGCTCAGGAGGGCGAAAAGTTTAAGAAGTTGATGAGTGCAAATGCTTCAGATCTGCCTATGAATATGAAATGTTTGAATGATATTGATATCTCTGGGAAAAGGAACAGGGGTCACTTTGAAGAAATGTGTGACAGCCTCTTGTCTCAATTGGAAAATCCTCTGCACAGCATCTTAGAGCAAGCAAAGCTCAAGAAGGAAGATCATTCCCTTTTACAACAAAAAGTCAATGATTGTGTACAGCTGTATGGAGAGGCAACTCAAGTCACAGAGGGATGTCAAGAGTCCCTACTTGGAACAAAGCTTAGTGAAGCAAAGGTTCTCAAAGTTTTGTGGAAAACATTTATGGATTGCAGAGAGAGGCGTCTTAAGAATGTTGAAGACATTAAGACTAGCCCAATTGAGTTGCCTATGGATCACGGTCCTCCATGGTGGATTGGACAGACGGTTATGAGGGACAAGCTGTCTGACATTTATGAGAAAGCTGTCAACGAAGATGACAGAAACGAGAAGGAGCGAAATGATGCCAAAAATGCAGTTGAAGAATGTGTATATGAGATGAGAGACAAACTGTGTGGCATTTATGAGAAATCCGTCAATGAAGATGACAAAACAGTTTCATCCGGAAGCTTGAGGATAATAGGAGGCTTATCAGTGAGTCAGCAGTGCTTGACACATGCGTGCCTGGAAATCTGTGTCCCAACCCTAGGGTTGAAACAAGAGGGGGGGGTATGTAACAGGAAGTCAGCTAAATCTGGGAATGTAGTCACAGGAAGGAGATACATTTCTACCTGATTTAGAAAGTCCATTAATTAATTTAGGGTGTTGGCTACAGAGCTAGCCAGCAGGAAGTTGAAAGGCCTTCACCTGTTCAGAATGAGGGAGTTAAGGCTCTATAATTTGTTCAGAGAAATTCCTATTGTTTGCTGCCTCCAGAAGCTGCATCCTGAAGCCATGTGGGCTGGGAGCAGGAGGACAGTCAGCGTGTGCCTCCCGACAGGATGTGTGGGCCTGGGAGAAGACCCCCCGGAGTGATGTGTGCCCGGGACGGTAACCAAGGGTGAAATCGTCTCAAAGGTGAGAAGACGAACTGTTGATGTGAAAGAAATAAAGGACTGTGTTGCCCTGCGAAGCTATTATAAAAGGACTATTGAGTGTCCGCTGTAGGACAAGGAAGTCTGCCCGACGGTAGGTTGGAGACAGACACTTAGGCAGGTTCCAGTTGTGAGAAGGTAGCCGCCCACAGAGGCAAGGATTTATTTTCTGTTTTATTTTATTTTGGATGTTTTGCTGCATACAGCCTGGTGAAGAAAACACCATTTAATAAACCACACTGTTTGTTTGCAAGCACTTGTCGGCTACCTCTCTGGGAAAACGCACCCCCCAAGGGGTCATCCACACCCGCCACCGAGCTAATCCCTCACAATATATATACATGAGGTGCATATTTGAAAGTCCCTCTTAATATGTGTCAAGTCAGGGCAGCTCAATCATTTTTATTGGGCTGCCATAGAATAGCAACATACTAAAACCTGCGCATTATGCTTGTGCCTTGTTGGCACCTACTGTACTTGCGTGTTGGGTGCCATTCCAAATAAATTTCACTGCAATAACCCAAAGTAAAACATGAGTTACCATAAAGCAGAAGTGTAAAGAGGCCCTAAATCACACTGGTTTAACTCCATCTACCAAGTCATGCCCACTTCAGATAAGCTATGCATGCCACAACACTTTCCCTCTCTCCAGTTAGGTTGTCCATAAACCTAAAGGTGTCAATCCCAACCACTGTTTAAGGACATACAGGCACTCTCAGCCCTGCACATCTGTGTCCCTTCTATCTCAGAAATCTTTGTTGCGCAGTATTTCTTAAAACACAAAGGTGCTTCTCAGGCAGCTATTCACATTTAGGCCTATAGGGAGCAGGCGTGTTAGAAACACTAAACAATTATGAGGGAGGAAATAGTGATTGGGCAGGGTAGTCCAAATCATCTGTTCACTACACCTCTCAGAACTTGGCTCAAAGTGGGGGACACAATTTGGATCTTTGCATTGAGTGTTTAGGGACCTTGTCCAACCACTGGAACAGGCAGCACTACAATAACTACTACTAGTACTGTCCCAATGAAACCACTGAAGTTTCCTTTTTCAGTTGTGGGGTGAGGCGTCCAATCCTACAGGGCCTGGAAATATCTTATTCTGCTCCAAAGAAAAGCACTTGACTAATTTTTAATCTCTCCATAGCATCTACTATAAATAACCATGGAGAAATCACGGTGTAGTAGTCATGACCTTTGCATATCTTCTGCACGTCACAAGTATCTTTCAGTATGTCAGCCACGTTAAACCCAATGGACAAATTTTTGGAGCGGTGAATCAGAGAAGATATTTATAAAAGACATATTTTCAGGTATACTTTCACATGATTTTAATAAAATAAGCAAGGGAAATAGCTAAATATTCAGTGTGGATGCAATATAACCATAGAAAAGCAACAAAAAACTAACAGAAAAACCAAACCTAAAAACACATACAAAAATAACCTCTGACCCTAACAATGTCATAGAAGATATAAAAAATGATGAGAAAAAAGGCAAGAGAATTGTTCTTGTAGCAACAAGATTCCAACTATCAATTCTGTAGAGCAGATTAGAAAATGAAATCATGCCCTTGATTTTTTTTTCTTTGGGCATCTCCTACACATTTAAATACCCAGTTGGGGTTAATTTACTAAACAAGTAGAGCTTGTTCACTTTGCCAAAATTTACACTTAGCTTAATAAAGAAGGTCATCATGTGCAAGGAGAAAAAAAAAAAAAAAAAACAGGAATTTTGCTCATACATGATTACAGGTGATTGAAATCAGCAAGGCATCACCTCATTCACTAGGATAAGTGAAACTTTGCAAAATCAACATACTGTGTTCCTTTAGTAAATCAACCTTATTGACCCTACCAAATCTAAAACTCACACAGGCTGCAAGCGTGAAAATTTCTTCACTTTGCATGCTTGTTCTGACATGCGTATAATTTACAGCTCACAGTTGAGTAGTACCTTTTAGCATTTTAAGAAATAAATGACAAAAATTACATTTATTTTTTTTGGAAAGTACTGGAAACTGCCTGGTTTTAAGCCCGAGCAGGTTTTACAAATGTGATTCTCAATAATCTACTGATATAGGTATAAAAATAAAAAAATATTAAAGCTGAAGTTTAGTATTTTTTGGGGGTTACAGAACCAAACATTAGTTATGTGTAATGATGTGTATCCCATTACCTGCAGGCTGCTGCTTCCTAAAATCTTTCCTTCGGTCCCTCGTTCCTAGCTGCCAGATACTGCCCTGGGAGAGATGAGAGCTGCTGTTCCTGCTAGTCTGAAATGTTTCACTGCTTATTTTAGGGCAATAGAGATCCTGTCATTAAACGACTCCTCCTTCATTCACAGAATGCCTTGCATTGTAGGAGAATAGTCATTTGAGAGCTCTGAATGGTGGAGAGGGTAGTAGGGGGGGGGGGGGGCGGATAATCGGCACAACTTTTTAGATTAGCAGTGGTGACTGCTTATTCTCGCAGCACTGGAAGATAGCCACTTAAGGCAATATTGAGTGGCTGGGAAGGAGGAAAGGAAGGATATTTCAGAAAGAAGCAGCAGCCTGCAGATAATGGGATACAGACCGTTACACATAACTATATTGTTTGAAGTTCTATCCACCCAAACAATTGCTAAATGTCCTCTTTAAAGATATTGATCCATTGATCAACAGGTAGTCATCTGTATTACCCTTTTACCCTTATCTTTTAGCTCTCTTGGCTTGCTCCTGGATCCTTGGCCATAAGCAAAGTCAACATGAATATTGTAAAAGTGGATGTCCCTGAAAATGTATGGGTGGTTATCATGGAAACAAGATTCTAACAGCTGAACTCCAGACAGATATAAAAACACCACCCATGAATGCAGTTGACTTTTGTTAAAGTAATTAAAGTAATTTAATTAAAGCAATTAAATGTATTTTGAATGAAACCAGTGTAATTACCTTGATTTGTCTTAATATCAGTCTCTTATAATCCCAGGTATAATAGAAAGTGGGGCTTTCTTGGAGCCAATCAGTTATGCTGCATGCAAATATACTGATAAAGAAAATGCTGACAGGAGGAGACAGAAGGAGGATGAGCCTCATGGGTCAGCCGCTGTTCAATCATAGGCTGGGGGTAGAGAGGCTGGAGAGGTGACCTAGCTCTATTGCCTAACAACACATTAGAAAAGTTGGGTCACCAGCCTAGCTGTGCTGTGTTAATCTTATAACTGGATGGATAGAAATATAAACCAATTGGTAGAATACACAACTCCATACACAGCTCAACTGTGTATTTAGCTATTTTCCCGGAATTTATCTTTAAATTTCCACATCTCTACAGAATATTATATTTGCTTTATTTCACTGAACCTTTCTAATCGGTTTTCATATCCTATAAAATAGCATAAATATTATTTTTCTGCTTTGTATATTTAGATGGTTATCTTCTACAAAACTGCTTTCCCAAAATTTGTATATGATTTACATATACGGTATGTGATTTAAATCTTGAATGATATAGCCGAAGTATTGTATGTTAAAAAAAGTCTGCAGTTTGTGAAAGGCCACTTCTTTTTTAAAGCATACAAAAATAAGTAAATCCTACTGTAAATGATAGATTTTTCTGGAAAATATAAAGTCCATGAAAAGATAGAATAGAAATATATTTCTAAAAAATTGCAACACGTAAATAAAACCATTTATGTGCATATATAGTAGTTCTGACAGTATAGATGGATTAAAAAGCTGTTGTTCCCCATGCAGGGCAAAAGTGACAATGACTCTGCAAGCCTTCTTCGACTTTTACCTGCCCTTCAGTGTCGCTCCTTCCTCTATTGCAGCCAGTACTAAAGTCACCGATGTTGGCAACCAGAGGGAGTTGTGACATCACTCCCTTGGGTCTAGTGATTGGCTGCTAAGCTGAGCACTGTCTCAGGGGAGGAGGTCACATGGTAGTGTGGTAGTGTCATCAGCACTAGGGGAGTCAAGTATAACTAGGTTGGGGGGGGGGGGGCATGCAGAAACCTTGTCACTTTGACCTCCATAGGCAAAATTACTAAAACTGGTGCACACAAAATCTGGTGCAGCTGTGCATAGTAACCAATCAGCTTCTAACTTCAGCTTGCTCAACTAAGCTTTGACAATAATACCTAGAAGCTGACTGGTTACTATGTACAGCTGCACCAGATTCTGTGTGCTCCAGTTTTAGTAAATCTCCCTCGTTGTATCTTAACAGTGTAATATACAAGATGATTATTGATTAGATTAAAGTGAAATTCCTACAAATACTTTTTTTCCTGTTTTTGGTTTGGAGTGGTAAAGGGTTTGAACCTATGCCAGTTATTAATGCAGAAATAAAGGCAGTTTATACTAATCTTTCCTCCAACAGTCCTGTCCCTGGTGCCTTCTCCCTTGTGCTGGTTTTTGACCATTTTCATTGACCGGTGTGGGATGAGGCCACTCCTGCTCATGCATAGTTGACTGATTCTCGCACAAAGGGATCAGGCTGGCTGCTCTAATATGAGCTGCACATGCTGGGGCACACTGCAAACAGGCAGGTAAGTATATTTTATTTCAGAAGACGCATTGCATGTCTCTTCTGCAATAAAGAATCTGCCTGTGAACAACAGTGGTCCTTTAGTTCTGCTTTAAAGGCTGTTTTCCCAAATTGGAGAAATTGCCTCGTGTGTCGTGTCCTGTTCTGGTTACCACTCAAAAATTGAGTCAAAATCTCCCCAACAGGGACACAGAGAACAAAAACCTGATAGAGGTACCAATCCTTTTCTACTCCTTTACAAAAAAAATATTTTGCTGGAGTTGCAGTTCAAGACTTTTTTTTGACAGTGATCATTAAGCATACGCAGTGACGCAGTGAAACAAACTTCTCTGCCTCATTTTTATTTGTGGTCACACATTAGCTGAATTCATTCATGCATGTGGTCATCATGCAATTGTATTTGTTACAAATCTATGCAGACCAACATACCTACTCGTATAGGCCAATTGAACTTACAGTTTCACATCAGCTAAACACATTCCAGGTGCATCAAAACAAAAGGCGTGCAAAGTCTTAGGCCCCTTTCACACAGGCGGACCATTCAGATCCGCCTGTCCGTTTTTTTGGCGGATCTGAATGGATGCCCCATGCATCTCTATGGGGCATCGGATGTCAGCGGAGACATCTCCGCTGACATCCGATCTGATCCATCAAATCTGGACGGATGGAAACCCTATTTTCCATCCATCGGATCGGATGAGAACGAACAGAAGGTCCATTCTCATCCGATTCCCCCATAGAGAACAGCAGGGACCTGACAGCTCTGTCTCCGCACACAGCGTGGAGTCAGAGCTGCCATCCGCCTGCTCAGCGGGGGATCGGCGGATCGATCCCCTGCTGAGAAAAATGGAGTCCGCCAACGGACTCCACTGTGTGAAAGGGGCCTAACAGTTTATTTTCTTTGAAAAGCAGTCACAGCTTGAGTAGAAAAACCTGTGCCCTGCCAGCATGTTGTAAAAACTAACCCTTGCTTTTTATCTGTGTGGAAGCAGTGGTCCCTTTGAAAAGGTCTGACCCCCTCCCCCACCACCCTGCTAATCAGATCTAAAGCAATCAGCAGGTAGCATGAGTTTTGTTGTTTGCTACGCAATGGTCTGACTCAGCAGGCGGTGCAGAAAGATCCCTGCTTCCACACAGAGAGCAAGGGCCCTTCTCTACGGTATTTTAACAGAGGACAGACATTTATACTCAACCTTTGTTGTGATGCACCTGAAATGCATTTACCTGATTTAAACCTAAAGTTTAGTAGAGCCTTAATGTAAAATTGTGACGAGAGCCCGATATTCATGTGCATAGGCAAGTTTAGTGAATATATATAAAAAAAATATATATATCTATATGAAACACAGCTGAAATCCAATCTTTATTTCAGCTCCTATAGATAGAAAACTCCTGCACGTATGTAAGTACACATTTAGAATTTACCTTAACTAATTACTTTGGAAAATAACTATAAATGTATTTTTTGCAAGCATATGGTGACTTTTACATTACAAAAGAGGTCTTTCATGTTGGGACCTGTAGAATTGCATTTGTGGCTTCTTTTATGTGGAAGAGATGTCTTGTATATCATACACAAGTCCCATCGATTGTTGGGGTATATACGGACATCTACAAGGATGTGAACTGGGGGCTGGAAACAGTGAAGTCCAAAACTTGAAGTGAAGTCGCCAAGGCAGCATACAAGCGGGATGTAGTAAATCGGAGGCTATACACTGGGCTGCTTGTTGGAGATGACAGCGAGAAAGACTGAAATAAAAAAAAATATGCATTGATGAGAAGAGATGCTTATGGTTAAAACAAATACATCTTTTATTCATCTGTTTAAGAGGTAATGAATGAACAGCAGGCTATAGTGCAGGGATCCTCAAACTACGGCCCTCCAGCTGTTGCGGGACTACATGTCCCATGATGCATTGTAAAACTCTGGCATTCACAGACATGACTAGGCATGATGGGAATTGTAGTACCTGAACAACTGGAGGGCCATAGTTTGAAGACCCCTGCTATATTGGGTAGTGCAGGCTTCTTTGTCCCACTACAAACCAAAGTTCAAACTGAGTGCTCCAGATCCATCCTTAACATTTTGAGTCATCCTCAGGACCTTCATCCAGAAGGATGCGCCTGACATATTGTTGCTCTAATGGGAGCCAAACACGTGATCTGATGCCTCTGCATTTATATATGTATATGTAGACATACTTATGAAATACACATATAAAACTGAACATCTCCATGCATTAAAGCGAGTCTTCACCCTGCCTCCCATTTTTTGTAACCCTTGCTTACCGGATTGTGGGTTCTGCACAATTCAAAAACTTGCTCACCCAGAGGATCCAACATTGTCCTGCTGAGATCCTATTCTCTTCTCCCACCACTCTCACGCCACCATGTTTTTTGTGTGACATCATGGGGAGAATTCCTGCTCTTCCTGGCTCAGCCAGCGGGCCTCCCAATGACACACCACTAGGCCTGACCCTTTCTGATTTTGTGAATGAAAGACTATGCACAGTGCATGTCATTTGCCTAGGCAAGTGAGATGCATGGGAGGCGGACCAAACTTTTTTTTTATTATAAAAGGTAAATAAACAATAAAAGTGATATTTGTGTAGCAGAGTGCAGGGCCGTTTTTAATATTCTTGGCCCCCCTATGCAGTTTTGCTCTCCACCACAACATCCCAAAAACAAAAAAACACAGACTTATGTCAAAAAAACATTTATATGTGTAAATATATCCACCACCACCCACCGGAAAAAAAAACTCAAAAAATTCCACATTCACTGATTGGTCACTAGAGGTTACTGCACATCTTTACAGCTCACTGATTTGTTGCTAGCGGTTACTGCACATCATTACTGTTCACTGATTGGTTGCTAGAAGTTATTGCACATTAATACTGCTCACTGATTGGTTGCTAGAAGTTACAGCACATCATCTCCTGGCTACCAGCAAACCATGGACTGGGGAGGTGAGGGGAGCCACCAATAGACAGAAAACTCTTAGAACTTGTTATTAGCAATGGGCAGAGCACACACAGCAATTAAGGGTTTACTAAGTCTAGGTAGGAACAGAGCCCAATGCGAGCAGCATCCCCGAGAATGGGCTACCAGGAATAAATGACTAGACATGTTGCCTGCAGTAGAAGAACTGGCTGGGAATAGAGAGGTTACTTACACAAAGTTTGTTCTCCCTGTGCAACTCGTTGTTGGGTGTCCAGAGGCAGCCAACACCTCTCTCCTCTGCTGTCACCTTCCTTCCCCTAAGCCAGCTCAACCCACACAAGTCAGTGCAGTCCCAGCCAGGCACAGCACCTCTCCAGAGCCCGGCCCTCTGCCCTGCCAACAATGGCTGCGGCCACCCTGCTATATGAGCCAGGCCCCCACTCACATTGGCCCTTTGCGCTGTCCTTTTATGATCGGGGTGCTGCTGATTGGGCAGGATGCTGTAGACTCCCAGTGTGGAGGCTGCATGTGTTATGTGTCTGCACATTGCAGAGTGTGTGCAGTAGGAACAGTGTTGCCAGCCCTAAGCGACAAAACATGAAAGATTTACTGAAAGAACACATTTTTTACTGACAACCTGAAAAACGACAGAGCTCCTATTAGAAACGAAGACTATTAATATTTAAACAGTAGACTGCCAAAGACTGCAGACATAATACAGGAGATGGTAAGAGACTGCAGACATACTCCAGGAGAGATGGTCAGAGACTGCAGACATAATACAGGAGATGGCAAGAGACTGCAGACATACTACAGTGTTCGGAGCTCCTATACCCAGGGTGGGTATGGGGAAAAATCAAGAGAGCAGCCTAAAAACATCAAATGAGGATAAATGTAACCGATCAAAATTAAGAGGTTTGTATACCAATGCCAGAAGCCTGGCCAACAAGATGGGAGAACTGGAGCTGCTGATGTTTGAGGAGGACTTAGATTTTGTGGGGATAACTGAGACTTGGTTTGACAGCTCTCATGATTGGATGGCGACCATTCAGGGGTATTCCCTTTATCGCAGAGATAGAGAGGGTAAAAAAGGGGGAGGGGTATGTCTGTATATTAAGAACAGCATACAGGTAAATATGAGGGATGATATTAATAATGGAGCTATGGATGAGGCAGAATCCCTATGGGTAGAGCTTCAAAGGGATGGCACGGCGGGGAAGGTAATATTGGGCGTATGCTATAGGCCCCCCAACCAGAGGGAGGAGGGTGAGGCGGCCCTCCTTTTACAGATAGGATTGGCAGCAAGGATGGGAAATGTCATTATAATGGGGGACTTTAATTATCCAGATATAGACTGGGCAGAAGGAACCGCGCACTCAGCCAAGGCTCGACAGTTCCTAAATGTTTTGCAGGACAATTTTATGGGTCAGATGGTGAATGCACCGACAAGAAACAATGCGGTACTTGACCTACTGATTACCAACGATACAGACCTGATCACGGATATAGAAATACGGGACAACTTAGGAAACAGTGACCATAGGTCAATAAGTTTCAGTATTAATTACAGTAATAGGAAGCAGAGGGGTAATATAAGGACACTGAATTTCAAAAGAGCCAATTTCCCTAAACTGCGCTTGCTGCTAGAAAATATCAATTGGGATAGAACCCTGGAAACAAAGAACACGGAGGAAAAATGGGAGTGCTTCAAGAGCATACTAAACAGGGGGATTGGCCAGTGCATTCCAAAGGGAAATAAATTTAAAAGAGCAAAAATAAACCCTGGATGGCTAAACTCCAACATAAAAATGTATATTAGTGCTAAAGAAAAGGCCTTCAAAAAATACAAGACTGAGGGGTCTTTGGCAGCATTTAAGCATTACAAAGAGTGTAATAAGAAATGTAAAGATGAAATCAGGGCGGCTAAAATAGAACACGAGAGACATATAGCGGAGGAGAGTAAAAAGAACCCCAAGAAGTTCTTTAAGTATATAAACAGTAGGAAAGCGAGGCCAGAGCACATTGGCCCCATAAAAGATGATGTCTACACAAAAGAATCGGGGGGCTACACGAACCCAGCTTGTAAGGCCGAACTAAATAATACACCTCAGGAAGTGCTGCCATGGTTAACAGAAGATAGACTTAGAGCTAAACTAGAGAAACTTAACATAAATAAATCCCCGGGACCGGATGGCTTGCACCCGAGGGTTCTTAATGAGCTCAGCCAGGTGATTGCCAGACCATTATTCTTGATCTTTAAGGATAGTTTACAGACGGGTATGGTGCCAGCTGATTGGAAAAAAGCCAACGTGGTACCAATATTTAAGAAGGGGCCGAGATATATCCCGGGTAACTATAGGCCGGTCAGCCTAACATCTGTAGTCTGCAAAATTTTGGAGGGGATGTTAAGGGACCACATACAAGACTTTAGTAATAAAAACGGTATTATAAGTAGTAATCAGCATGGATTCATGAAAAATCGTTCTTGCCAAACCAATCTATTAACCTTCTACGATGAAGTGAGCAGCCACCTAGATAAAGGTAGGCCTGTGGATGTGGTGTATTTGGACTTTGCAAAGGCCTTTGACACCGTTCCCCACAAACGATTACTGTACAAACTAAGGAAGGTAGGTATGGACCATAAGGTGAGTACCTGGATAGAGAACTGGCTCCAGGGGAGAGTACAGAGGGTGGTGATTAATGGGGAGTACTCGGATTGGGCGGGTGTGGAAAGTGGGGTCCCCCAGGGTTCTGTCCTGGGACCAATCCTGTTTAATTTGTTCATAAATGATCTAGAGGAGGGGATATCGAGTACAATCTCAGTATTTGCAGATGATACTAAACTAGGCATGCCAATATCTTCTATGCAGGATGTGGAAACCTTGCAAGCAGACCTGAACAAAATAACGGGGTGGGCAACTACATGGCAGATGAGGTTTAATGTTGATAAATGTAAAGTAATGCACTTGGGGGCCAGAAACCAGAAAGCAAGCTACTCACTAGGGGGGGAACCTCTGGGTGAGTCTAGGATGGAAAAGGACTTGGGGGTACTGGTAGACAACAAGCTTGGCAGTGGCATGCAATGCCAAGCCGCCGCAAGCAAAGCCAACAGAATACTGGGATGTATAAAAAAGGGGATTCACTCCAGAAATAAAGAGATTATTCTCCCACTCTACAAGACTCATCTGGAGTATGCTGTCCAGTTCTGGGCACCGGTCCTCAGGAAGGATGTGCTGGAATTGGAGAAAGTCCAGAGAAAAGCAACAAAAATAATTAGGGGAATGGAGGACATCAGCTATGAGGAAAGACTACAAGCACTGAACCTTTTCTCTCTGGAGAAAAGACGATTGAGGGGGGATATGATATCAATGTACAAATACTGTACTGGTGACCCGAGCATAAGGAACAAACTATTCAGAGAAAGGAGATACAATAAGACACGTGGCCACTCACTAAAACTAGAGGAAAGGCGGTTTAACCTTAAAGTGCGTAAGGGGTTCTTCACTGTAAGAGCAGTAAGGATGTGGAATTCTTTTCCACAAGCAGTCGTATCAGCAGGGAGCATCGATAGTTTCAAAAAACTATTAGATGGACACCTTAAAGACCACAACATACAGGGGTATACAATGTACGGTTAAAAGCAAACACACACACGCATCATAGGTTGAACTGGATGGACTGATGTCTTTTTTCAACCTTACTAACTATGTAACTATGTACAGGAGAGATGGTCAGAGACTGCAGACGTACTACAGGACAGATGGTCAGAGACTGCAAACATTATACAGGAGATGGTCAGAGACTGCAAACATGATACAGGAGATGGTCAGAGACTGCAGAGATACTACAGGAGATGGTCAGAGACTGCAGACATATTACAGGAAATGGTCAGAGTCTGCAGGCCTACTTACAGGAGAGATGGTCAGAGACTGCAGACATACTAAAAGAGATGATTAGAGACTGCAGACATACAGTATCTCACAAAAGTGAGTACACCCTTCACATTTTTGTAAATATTTTATGATATTTTCATGTGACAACACTGAAGAAATTACACTTTGCTACAATGTAAAGTAGTGAGTGTACAGCTTGTATAACAGTGTAAATTTGCTGTCCCCTCAAAATAACTCAGCACACAGCCATTAACCACTTGCCGACCGTCCCATGCAGATATACTGCGGCAGGGCGTAGATCTACATGATTATGTGCATGTGGTCTCGGCGGTGGCATGATTAGACACAGCAGAAGCCAGAACGTGGGAGTAGTAGGTGCGATCACCGCCGGGCCCTCCTGCAAGCTTCAGGGAATCTGACAGGAGAGCCGCCTGCTTATGTAAACAAGGCAGACGGCTCTCCTGTCAGACAGGCACAATGAGATTGTGTCTCAGCTAAGCTGAAACACTGATCTCTGTGTGCCTGTCACAGAGCCCCCCCCCCCACACAGTGAGTAAGCACAATTTAGGCTCACACTTAACCCCTTGATCGCCCAAGTATTAACCCCTTCCTTGCCAGTGTCATTTATACAGTAACAGTGCATATTATTTAGCACTGATCACTGTATTGGTGTCACTGGTCCCCAAAAAGTGTCACTTAGTGTCAGATTTGTCCACCGCAATGTCGCCGCCATTACTAATCAAAACAACAAAAAAAAAAAGGCAAAAAATCTATCCCTTAGTTTGTAAATGCTATAACTTTTGCGCAAATCAATTAATATACACTTTTTCTTACCAAAAATATGTAGCAGAATACAAATTGACCTAAACTGATAAAAAAAATTAGATCTTTTTAAAAATTTATTAGGAATGTTTTATAGCAAAAAGTAAAAAATATTGTTTTTTTTTTCCAAAAAAAAAATAATTTTTTTCTTGTTTATAGCGCAAAATATAAAAACCACAGAGGTGATCAAATACCACCAAAGGAAAGCTCTATTTGTGGGAAAAGAAGGACATCAATTGTATTTGGGTAAAGCGTCGCACGAACGCGCAATTGTTAGTTAAAGCAACGCAGTGCCGAATCGCAAAAAATTACATGGACATTAAGGGGGTAAAACCTTCCGGGCCTGAAGTGGTTAATGTCTAAACCACTGGCAACAAAAGTGAGTACACCCCAGGTAAAAATGTCCAAATTGGGCCAAATATGTCAATATTTTGTGTGGCCACCATTATTTTCCAGCACTGCCTTAACCCTCTTGGGCATGGAGCTTATAGTACTATAGGAGATGGTCGGAGACTGAAGATGTACTACAGGAGATGGTCGGAGACAGCAGATGTACTACAGGAGATGGTCGGAGACAGCAGATGTACTACAGGAGATGGTCGGAGACAGCAGATGTACTACAGGAGATGGTCGGAGACAGCAGGTGTACTTCAGGAGTTGGTTAGAAACAGTCACACACACACAATGCCTCCTGTGCTTAGGAAAATGGCCCCTCCGGATGAATGTACTTTATGTCTTCATTACTCTTAGAAACGGGTAACCACGGTCTTGCTGCCCTCAAAGACTTAGGGGAGTCGAAGAGTCGAACACTGCAACTATATAAAAGACACAGAGGGCGCACCGACCTAGTGAATTATCCAGAGACAAATCATTTATTAGATAAAAGCACGGTAAGTAATGTACTCACAAAGACAGAAAGAAATTGCGCATCACAGATCACTGTACATTCCATCCAATGTATCAATACGTATGGGTGTAACAGTCACTGAAGACCCCTTGGGTTGACGCGTTTCAAGGAATTCCTCTTCTTCAGAGTGGCTCTGATAATGCACTAGGTCGGTGCGCCCTCTGTGTGTTTTATATAGTAGGAGTTGGTTAGAGACTGCAGATGTACTACAGGAGATGGTAAGAGACTGCAGACATACTAAAGAAGATTGTCAGAGACCGAAAGTGTACTGGCCACTGCACCTCCCCATGTACTGTCAGATCTCCTGTCCCTGTACATTTGCTGCTATGCACTCATAATGGTCCTTCCTGATCACCACATCAGGAGCTCTTATTGTCCCCACACATGTCATTAACTTACTGCTCTGTGTGACACCGACAGTGAGGACAGGTCCCAGACTCTACAGAAGAGGGCGGAGTGGGCCTCCCTCCCCCGTCCCACTGGTCACAGCTCTGCATGTTAGGGGGCAGAGTGATCGGCTGTTAGGGAAATGTGGAGGTCATGTGACGGCGAATCAGGAGGTGGTTGGTTGGGACTTGAGATAATAGAGCACCCTGCTGGGAGAGAGCGAGGGACATATCCTCCCGGACCCCCCCACCGCTACACCGTCCGACTCCGCCCAGTTAGCATTCGGCTGGCTTCGGAACTGCACATGAGCAAATCTGAAGCCAACCGGGGCCCTGGGCAGCTGCCACTTTTGCCTTGCGTTCAAGATGGCCCTGGAAAAGTGTAGTGGGGAGGAGAGGAGGGAAGTTTATTTTGGGGGTGAAGATCCGCTTTAAGAAGATATAAAAGCTCACCAGCCCCACCCAAAAACCATATTTCTGCTGCCTGTATTAAACTATTTGAAGATACAAGAATGCAAGTTAGTAGCGATGACATTTCAACACAGGGGGGGAGCCGATAAACCCTAAACCCTCAGACACTGAGGGTATTTAAGGAACATTAGACTAACTCCTCCTTGTTCTGAAAAAGTTTGCTGATTGGCGTCAACTTAGTGACGTCATTGCACCCGGATATGGTGCCCTAGTGCCCCCATGCCTGTCTATGTCCATTCGGACAGAACAGAACGGACTGGAAAGATAACAGTCACCTGGGTTTCTGACCACCATGCATCCACTGAATAATCCGGCTTCGCGGGCAACATGCAATGAGAGGTTGTGACGGCTCGGCAACTCTTTGCAACAAGCAATCCAGATGGGGCACTGAGAGATGAAAAACACCTGACAACTACACGGGCGGTGAAGCAGTAAGTGGAAAAAGAGTGTAGCAGTGGATATATATCCTGCGGCTTCCCACTCTGCTCCCTTTTCAATTTCTGCTGCATTTTTATTCCTCTCAGGCATCTCTGACTGAACTGTGTTACTGCTAGCTAGCTTGTTGTCCACTGATATCGTGTGTTGTCTGGAGCCTTATATTTATCTACATTATATGAAATAATTTGGATGCATGGAATACAAGTTATTATTGAATCAAGCGATCCATGCAGATACCTCAATTACCAATATAGGTGCTTGACACAACAACTATAGAGTTGCATTGTGTATGGAGGGGTTTCCCTTTATTCTCATGGACGTCCATTTTCAGAGAGCTAGTTTTCGATTTGCATGTGGAATTTCCACAATGTTTTTAACTAATTCAAATAAACTTTTTGCATTAACTATACTGCCTGGGTGATGAGTATTGCCTACTTTACACAGTCTGTCCTACACAGCTGGTTATTTTTGTAGTTTGCTGTTTTAACCACTTGACTACTGGGCACTTTCCTTTCATTCCTGTCCAGGCCAATATTCAGCTTTCAGAGCTGTCACACTTTGAATGACAATTGGGCGGTCATGCAATACTACCTATATGAAATTTTTATCATTTTTTTTTCACACAAATAGAGCAGTATTTTGGTGGTATTTAAAGCGGAGCTTCAGCCCCTCCCCCCCCCCCCTACCAAAAAAAATAAAAGTCAGCAGCTACAAAAATTGTAGTTGCTGACTTTTAATATTAGGACACTTGCCTGTCCAGGTATCCCACGATGTCGGCACCCTAGCCAATTTTTCTATCAGTTCTCGGGTGCTGCCACTGCTATTTCTTATAAGGGAAAATGGCAGTGAAGCCATGTGGCTTCACAACCGGTTCCCTACTAGGCACCCTGCACTTTGTGAATGGCCCGGCAGTGGGGGAAGGAGGAGGGGAGCAAAGTCACCAGGAAGTGGGAGCGGTTACCTGTCAAAAACAGGTACCCTCTCCCTCCTCCCCCTAAAAGGTGCTAAATGTGGCAGCTGGGGGGGGGGTTTTGGAAGCAAACAAGCGGAGCTTCCCTTTATTGGGTGGAGATCCACTTTAATCGACACTGTTTTTTTTAATTTTTTTTGCTAAACAAATGAAAACAGACTGAAAATTTTGAGAAAAAAAAAAAAAGGTAACTATTTTTATAGTTTTTTATAATATTTTGCAAGCAGGCAATTTTTCTCCTTCACTAATGTGTGCTGATAGGCTGCACTGATGGGCACTAATGGTAACTGATAAAGCGTCACTGATGGACACTGATAGGCGACACTGATAGGCAGCACTGATAGGTGACACTGATGAGAAAGTACTAATGGGCACTAATTGACAGCACTGATTGGCACTGATAGGTGGCACTGGCGGGCACTGATTGGCAGCACAGGTGGGCACTGATTGGCAGCACTGGTGGGCACTGTTGGGATTATCAATGCACATGTTCCTAACACAAGCCGGTTACCAGCTCTCTTCTTCTCTTCTCACGCTGTTAGCGTAAGAAAAAAAAAGCCGATAACCGGCTTGTATTTACATCCTGTGATCAGCTGTCATTGGCTGACAGCTGATCACGTCGTAAAGGGCCGCTGTGATTGGCCCTTTACCCTGATCTGTGAGTCTGAAGGATGCATGTACTCCCTCCCGGCAGGAGAAGCCCACACTGTAGCCATCTTTCAGCTATAGCGCCGGCAGGAAATGGTTAAGTAATTGCACCCACACCATTTATCTATTTGGTTAGTCAGTAACAATTAACCCCTCACTTTGCTTTTGGCATTTTTATTCGTATATGTTAAGGATTCACGTCAACGGCATTATGCATTGCATACAGTACAGAATGCTGGTGATAACATGCATGAATAGAAAACACAGTAGGGTTGATTTACTAAAGGCAAATAGACTTTGCAAGTGCAGCTGCTTAGTGAATGTTTTGAAGCTTCACCAAATCAACCCCCAGGGTATAGGTCACTATGGTTGGCACAGACCACTAACCATACCTGTAAACATTGGCTCATTCTCTTGTCCCACAATCTCACAACTCCATAGTAAGACGATCCAGTGGCTATCATGTGATTCCCATCACTCTGCATGCAGTAGAGAACGCTGTCATGAGGCTCCTCCCATTCCTTCACACACCTCCTGGAAAGAAAAAGCTATGTTTAAGGAAGACAGACATATAATGGCATTACTTCTATTCCATTTGTAACATAATAAAAGAATGCGGCATTTTGGTCAAAACAATACGATAATAGGTAGTGAGCCCAATGATGAAAAAGTATTTTGAAAAGTTTAGTATGATGGGTGATACATTTTTAACCCCTTTCCACTGCCCTTTAACCACTTCAGCCCCAGAAGGGTTTCCCCTCCTTCCTGACCAGGCCATTTTTTGCGATACAGCACTACGCTACTTTAACTGACAATTGCCCATTCACGTGACTCTAGACCCAAATACAATTTATGTCCTTTTTTTCTCACAAACAGACCTTTCTTTTGGTGGTATTTGATCACCTCTGTGGTTTTTATTTTTTGCGCTATATACAAAAAAAGCCAACAATTTTGAAAAAAAAAAATATATATATATATATTTTACTTTCTGCTATAAAACATTCCCAATTAAAAAAAATTAAAAAAATCGAATTTCTTCATTAATTTGGGCCAATGTGTATTCTGAAAAATCCCAATAAGTGTATATTGATTGGTTTGTGCAAAAGGTATAGCGGCTACAAACTATGGTATATTTTTATTGATTTATTTATTTTTTCTACTAGTAATGGTGGTGATCAGCGACTTATAGTAGGACTGCAAAATTGCCGTGGACAAATCGGACACCTAACTGAAAATGTTGACACTTTTTGTTTGATTAGTGCTAAAAAATCTGCATGGTTAATGTACTAATGACACTGGCAGGGAAGGGGTTAACATCAGGGGCGATCAAAGGGTTAACTGTGTTCCCTGGGAGTGTTTACTAACTGTGGGGGATATGCTATGACTGGGGGAGTGTAAAGATCTGTGTTCCTGCTTAGCAGGAATACAGGATCAGCACATTACCCTCTCACAGAACAGCGGTCTGCCTTGTTTACATAGACCAACGTGCTGCCTTTTTTCCTGAATAATCAGTGGGTCCCAAGGAACATCCTGCCAGACCCATTGATTGGCTCCTGCTGTGTCCATTCACAGCGGAAGTGGGTCGCTGGGGCATGAAATCATCCAAAATGTCTTAGTATGCTGACACCTTAAGAGTTCCCTTCACTGGAACTAAGGGGCCAAGCCCAACCCCTCACCATAATCCCCCCCTCCACCAAATTATATTGACCAGTGCACAAAGCAAGGTCCATAAAGCCATGGATGAGTGAGTTTGGGGTGGAGTAACTTGACTGGCCTGCATAGAGTCCTGACCTCAACCCGATAGAACACCTTTGGGATGAATAAGACTGAGCCAGGCCTTCTCGTCCACATCAGTGCCTGGCCTCACAAATACACTTCCTAAGGAATGGTCAAACATTCCTATAGACACACTCCTAAACCTGGACAGCCTTCCTAGAAGAGTTGAAGCTGTTATAGTTGCAAAGGGTGGGCCAACTCAATATTAAAACCTACGTAGTAAGACTGGGATGCCATTAAAGTTCATGTGCATGTAAAGGCAGGCGTCCCAATACTTTTGGTAATATAGTGTTCAAGGCCCACTAGATTCTCCTGTTTTAAGTAGTTCTGTAACTGTACTGTCTCCCCCCATTTTTAAAGAGCTGCGCAAACTGTTGGTGCTATATAAATCCTGTATAATAATAATAATAATAAGCTTGAAATATTTTATTCAAGCTAAACAGTTTGTAAAATATTATGTTGTTCATCAAAGCAGACATAAGACAAGCAGTATGTACAGAGAAATAACCCATACAGTATATGTGCGTGTGTGTGTAAGGTTACTTACTGTATTTATGATTATATTTCCCACATTCATAGGTTAAGAACAGCTGAGCAACAGGAAATCCCTAAGTAACGCTTTACACATGGATCAATAACATTCAACTAGCTTCTCACTGCTCAATGACTTTCACTTCCTCTGTGGTATCAGCAGCCTGTGTAGTGAAGTCTACACCAAAGCTATAACCTTACCGCTCATCCCTCTCAATATGGTGTGATCCTTCCAAATAGTAAATATTTAATTTCATCCATAAAAATGAGAACAGTACCATTCTGCCTTTGTGAACTATTGTACAAGTCCAACTTAAAAAATAACTAAAGGCAAAACATTTTTTTAGATTTCTGTGTTCTGATCATCAATTTCACAAGAAATGAAAAAGAGGGTAAATCCAAAAACTTTGAGTCACCACCAGAACAGAAATAGAATTGTCTAATGGGAACACCTGTATGATAACTGTCAAAAGGAGGATATCTCTCACATTGAAAAAAAACAGCCACTCACTTCCTGTTTAGTCTTTAGGACAGGAAGTTAAGGGAAATCTCCCAAATGAGATACGGATGGCAAAAAAGGCAGCATAGGTTTTTAGCTCTCTCCTACTCTATCCAATGTAAGAAAAACTTTCGGCTTTGGATATACTTCAGCCATACTGTAGATTCTTTATTTGTTTCTCACCCCAACATATTACTACTGTCTTGTAAACAAGGTACCATCAAAGAGCTCTGTTATGGCTGAACTGATGAGGCAAAGGTTCTGGTTTTACTTGCAGGTATCAACAAGCACATTGAAATGTCGTTCCAGATTATGGATATAAAGAGAACCTACAGGATGGGAGGGACAGTGTCTTTTTTTGTAATTTTGCTTCCAAAATTCAGGGTCTCTGGGACACTAAAGTCAGGATTGCTCCATCTGTTTTGTGCTTCCTTGGTAGGTCTAATCAATTAGAACTGATTTAGAAATACATGGGTATGCTCCCCCAAATTTTTTGCTTGTTTATTATGTATTCAGTCTGACCAGACGACCGAGGTTGAGCAACCCCACCCCACCCCCCCCCCCACACACCTGTACTCTATCAGTGTCCACTATCAAGTAGATATAGGAGGAGTCCCCTGCAGTGCATTTGCACATCTTTCCCAGCAAGGAGTGTTATCTCCAAGGGTTAGAAAGGCTAGATTCATCTCTTTCTCATGGTTAGTGTAGGACCTACTGACAATGGGGTACTTTGACGCAGTGGTGGGCTTGAGCACTATATGGCCATATGGTGGGACCAAACCCCCATTTTTATTGATGGATTGTCTTCAAATTTGGTAGTTTCTTTTGCATGTGTGCGCTATTCTTTTTTAATATACATGTCTCTTGGTTCATAGCTGCACCAGCTTTAGAAATACATGGGTATGCTCCCCCAAATTTTTTGCTTGTTAATTAGAAACGATTCATTAGAGCCCAGCAAGCAGAATCTCTTGATTTATAAAGCCTACACAGACATAGAGCAATGGAATATAGTTTACATCAAGTCCACTGAGGGACAATGGAATACAGAAACAGTCAATCTTATCTCCAATGATAAGACTGAGGTTGCCCAGTCATGCAACCAATCTCTCAAACAAGATATCTAAAGAATTTGGGAACCATCACTACGTAATATTCCATAGGGACATGTGACTTTTGAGACTAGTAAAGAACTCAAGGGCACCAACCCTGAAGTCAGCCTGATTGAAAGAAGAAGGTAGGGTGCATGAAAGACACAGAGCGTGAGAGAGAGTGAGTGAGAGAGAGAGAGAGAGAGAGAGAGAGAGAAGAAGAGGCGCCTCAAAGTGTAG
Organism: Pelophylax lessonae; assembly: GCF_965119305.1. Classification (NCBI taxonomy): domain Eukaryota; kingdom Metazoa; phylum Chordata; class Amphibia; order Anura; family Ranidae; genus Pelophylax; species Pelophylax lessonae. Next base: position 102,070,974 of record NC_138776.1, read on the forward strand.
ACTTTTAAAACATTTAATAATACCAAATGTCAGGCAACATTTGTACAGTTAAAAGTAGGCATGTAATAGAATAATCTCTGGTTAGATTGGTCTGTGACTCCATTAGTGATGTCGCGAACCTAAAATTCGCCGTTCGCGAACGGCGAACGCGAACATTGGCAAATGTTCGCGAACCGGCGAACCAGGCGAACCGCCATAGACTTCAATAGGCAGGCGAATTTTAAAACACACAGGGACTCTTTCTGGCCACAATAGTGATGGAAAAGTTGTTTCAAGGGGACTAACACCTGGACTGTGGCATGCCGGAGAGGGATCACGCAAAAAAAAAGTTCTTAAAAATTATAATTTTTTGATAGAGAGCCAATTATTGGAAAAATTAAAAAATAAATAAAAATAAAAAATTTCTTTGGATTTAGCATCTGGGGGGTCTAAAAAGTGTACCTGTCAAGTTTCAGCTCTGTAGCATGTCCAGAACCCCTAAAAAACAGCATTTTTCTTATATTTTCAGGAATACGGCTTCTCTGCGGCTGGCTTTTTCTCTTGCAGGCATTTAGCGGGCATTTTTTTAGGCAGGCATGTCATTTTTTGTATTTAGTGTCTGGGGGGTCTAAAAAGTGTACCTGTCAAGTTTCAGCTCTGTAGCATGTCCAGAACCCCTAAAAAACAGCATTTTTATTATATTTTCAGTAATACGGCTTCTCTGCGGCTGGCTTTTTCTCTTGCAGGCATTTATCGGGCATTTTTTTAGGCAGGCATGTCATTTTTTATATTCAGTGTCTGGGGGGTCTAAAAAGTGTACCTGTCAAGTTTCAGCTCTGTAGCATGTCCAGAACCCCTAAAAAACAGCATTTTTATTATATTTTCAGGAATACGGCTTCTCTGTGGCTGGCTTTTTCTCTTGCAGGCATTTATCGGGCATTTTTTTAGGCAGGCATGTCATTTTCTGTATTTAGTGTCTGGGGGGTCTAAAAAGTGTACCTGTCAAGTTTCAGCTCTGTACCATGTCCAGAACCCCTAAAAAACAGCATTTTTCTTATATTTTCAGGAATACGGCTTCTCTGCGGCTGGCTTTTTCTCTTGCAGGCATTTAGCGGGCATTTTTTTAGGCAGGCATGTCATTTTTTGTATTTAGTGTCTGGGGGGTCTAAAAAGTGTACCTGTCAAGTTTCAGCTCTGTAGCATGTCCAGAACCCCTAAAAAACAGCATTTTTATTATATTTTCAGGAATACGGCTTCTCTGTGGCTGGCTTTTTCTCTTGCAGGCATTTAGCGGGCATTTTTTTAGGCAGGCATGTCATTTTCTGTATTTAGTGTCTGGGGGGTCTAAAAAGTGTACCTGTCAAGTTTCAGCTCTGTAGCATGTCCAGAACCCCTAAAAAAACTGCATTTTTCTTATATTTTCAGGAATACGGCTTCTCTGCGGCTGGCTTTTTCTCTTGCAGGCATTTAGCGGGCATTTTTTTAGGCAGGCATGTCATTTTTTGTATTTAGTGTCTGGGAGGTCTAAAAAGTGTACCTGTCAAGTTTCAGCTCTGTAGCATGTCCAGAACCCCTAAAAAACAGCATTTTTATTATATTTTCAGTAATACGGCTTCTCTGCGGCTGGCTTTTTCTCTTGCAGGCATTTATCGGGCATTTTTTTAGGCAGGCATGTCATTTTTTGTATTCAGTGTCTGGGGGGTCTAAAAAGTGTACCTGTCAAGTTTCAGCTCTGTAGCATGTCCAGAACCCCTAAAAAACAGCATTTTTATTATATTTTCAGGAATACGGCTTCTCTGTGGCTGGCTTTTTCTCTTGCAGGCATTTATCGGGCATTTTTTTAGGCAGGCATGTCATTTTCTGTATTTAGTGTCTGGGGGGTCTAAAAAGTGTACCTGTCAAGTTTCAGCTCTGTAGCATGTCCAGAACCCCTAAAAAAACAGCATTTTTCTTATATTTTCAGGAATACGGCTTCTCTGCGGCTGGCTTTTTCTCTTGCAGGCATTTAGCGGGCATTTTTTTAGGCAGGCATGTCATTTTTTGTATTTAGTGTCTGGGGGGTCTAAAAAGTGTACCTGTCAAGTTTCAGCTCTGTAGCATGTCCAGAACCCCTAAAAAACAGCATTTTTCTTATATTTTCAGGAATATGGCTTCTCTGCGGCTGGCTTTTTTTCTTGCAGGCATTTATCGGGCATTTTTTTAGGCAGGCATGTCATTTTTTGTATTTAGCATCTGGGGGGTCTAAAAAGTGTACCTGTCAAGTTTCAGCTCTGTAGTATGTCCAGAACCCCAAAAAAACAGCATTTTTCTTATAATTTTTAGTAGAAAACTAATGCAGTGTCTTTCCAGCTGTCTTTTTTTCTTTCTGGCAAGCTGAAATATGATATGCCAAGGCAAACATGCCTATCAGTTGAGCTATGACACAGACAACACTGCACACATGGGGAAATATGTAAAACAAAAAACAGGAAAAGGTCCACAGAAACACTCTCTGTGGACCTGACAGCAGTCACTGGCACCCAGGCAACTGCAATTTAAAAAAATATATATTTTTTTTTACTTTGCAAGCTGCTGTGCCACCTTATATATCAGTGGTGGGTGGGCAGTGGCACAGTACACTCTCTGTGGACCTGACAGCAGTCACTGGCACCCAGGCAACTGCAATTTAAAAAAAATATATATTTTTTTTACTTTGCAAGCTGCTGTGCCACCTTATATATCAGTGGTGGGTGGGCACACAGTGGCACGGCACTGCAGTGGGCACAGTACACTCTGTGGACCTGACAGTCACTGGCAGCCCAGGCAACTGCAATAATAAAAAATATTTTTTTTTTTCAATTTATTGCAACAAGATGCTGTGCCACCGTATATATATCAGTGGTGGGCAGTGCACTGCAGTGGGTACAGTGCACTCTGTGGACCTGACACAGCACTCACTGCAATTATGACAGAGGAAAAAAAAAATATTTTTTAAAATGCCAGGTACTGTGCCTGTGCCACCCGAAATGAGTGTGGTGTGCACACAGTACAGTCTGTGGTAGGTCTGTGGCCTCTCACACACAGCGGGCAGGCAACTGCAGTCACAGTGTACAATATATATATATATATATATATATATATATATATAAAAACTCTATTACCTTACCAGCCCTTAAAAGGGCTTTTGTATATGTATATATATAAATAAAAAAAAAAAACCTCAATTACCAGCCCTTAAAAGGGCTTTTGGGGACACTAGATAGATATATATATATATATATATATATATATATATATATATATATATATATATATATATATATATATATATATATATATATATATATGAAGAAACAACTCAATTACCAGCCCTTAAAAGGGCTTTTGGGGACGCTAGATATATATATATATATATAAAAAAAAAAATGACACAAATACCAGCCCTTAGAAGGGCTTTTTGGGGTGCTGTCCTTACAGCAGTAGTGGACCAAGAACACTGCAAGACCAGGAACACTGACTAACTGTCCCTAGCTTAACAGCAGCAGCAGCAGCAGCAGCAGCTCTCCCTACTCTCACTACACACACTGCTTCAGAATGATCTAAGATGGATGCTGCCCTTGCTTATTTATAGGAGGTGGGAGGGTGTGGGAGGGAGGTATGCTGATTGGCTGGAAATGTGCCTGCTGACTGTAAAGTTCAGGGTCAAAGTTTGCCTCAATGATGTCTTATGGGGGGCGGACCGAACATCGCATATGTTCGCCGGCAGCGGCGAACGCGAACATGCTAAGTTCGCCGGGAACTGTTCGCCGGCGAACAGTTCTATACATCTCTAGACTCCATGTCCACTGCTGCTCTATCCGCCGCTTATCTGGGCTAAAGGTATACTGCAAACCCACTGCAGTACAGGGGACACAAGAAAAAAAAGCTAGTGGAAGGGCAAAATTATCCACCTTAACATTTGAAGTGTCACTGGGGTCTGACAGAGGAATTCTGCTGGACCTGCCTAACCTTTAACACAGGATATGGTTCTAAGAATTTCCTGACCTGTCCAGATATAGCAAAGCATCCATAGTCATTGAGGGAGGGGCAGGAACCCTAGCCACATTGCTAAGAACATCCACATGATTAAGGGCATGACCAAAGAAAGGATTTGGAGAAACTTCCCCAAGAGGCTGCAGTATCAGCCACAGAAATAGAACCAATCTCCAGATGATAAAGTCCCACAAGGGAGTCTGGGCATACCCTATACCAAAATAGGATAACTTCAGTGGGATTATAGCATGTTCTGACAGCTAGAAATACAAGCAAGCCCAAAGCCCAGATGATTTCTACCTGCCATGCAGATAAGGAACACCCAAGAGCACAAACCACTTCATTTGGTGAGAAGGCCATTGGTTAAGGAAAGCCAAAAGCCAATACATTGTCAATAAGGAAGTCAGTACGGTTAAAAGTAAAATTCAGCCACCAGCATAGGGACCAGGCCACCTGTCCTTTCACAGAGTGGACTTCCAAAGCATCCCAAAGGTTCATGTTCTACAATACATGACATAACCGTGACATACCATGGAGTGCACCTCAGAAAGCTGATTCACAGAGGTATAGCCTGAAAAAGTGAGGACCATTGGTTCCAGAGAACCAGACTTCAGCACCAGGTTTGAGGACACCCTGGCAAGCAGGGTCCCCCCCCGGGAGCAGTGGGAACTGGCCCCCGAGCCAACTAAAAAGGCCATGGTATCCTCTGCAAAGGGGATATTGCAGGGTACCAGATATCACAAGAGGCTCAACCGAATTTGAGAATACAGAATTTTCCTGAAGAAGGGAATGCTAAGTCTAAATGGGGTACAACTGCAGAAGCCACATTCCCACTTGAAAAGGAAGAAGGGTGTGGGGAAACCATAAACAACTACCTTCCTTTTACCCCCCCCCTTTTTTTTTCTTTCTCTGTGTTTCATAGTGGTACTGACTTATTTACACTAATGCCTGGATTGTGAGAGACATACCCTTCATCTCTACTTTTGACTTTTCAGAACCAGGGGAATTAACCCTCTGCTGATGGTTGTTTTTTTTTTTATATATACACGAGTTATGCTGTCATGAATATGTAAAACATATTTTATGTTTGCTACTGTAATTTTTTCTTGATTGATTTAATGTCCCATTTTACTACTTTAGTCAGATATACTGTATATGTTTTATATTCTTTTTTCTATACAAATAAAATCTAAAATAAAGAATTTGCAAAGAAAAAAAAAAACCTGGGAAGACACTGCTGCTGCAGTTACAGCTCTTGGATCCAGAACTACTGCAACAGTGAACCAATATAGGACATTTACATGCGGTTCTTGCAATAACCTGAGTTGCTATGTTAAGTCTGAATGGGGTGACTTCCTAGTTTGGCACCTTCTTGCTGTCTTCTCAGTCACTACAGGTGTGTCCTTTGCTATCATCTGTGTTCCAATCAGACAACCCATTGATGCTCTGCCTGGATGAAACTCCCTTCTGACATTGAACATAAGCATTTTAGGTTTATCTCCATGTATGTTGCCAACTGTTGTTGTTTTAATAAATTGTCCCTACCCACTAAAAAGTCTGCGCATTCTGCCGTTTATTTGAACCTGAAATGTTGATATGGGGTGCAAGCTCAGTTTGAATTAAGGAGTCAGATGGGTCAGAGACAAACTCTGCAGGGGATGGCGTCAGGGTTCGCTTACAGTCTCTGGGTACTGAATCCCCAGTCTCACCCAAATGAGCTGAAGAAAATCTCTATAACAATGGTCCCCGGTTACAGATTATAGGTGTCATCTATAGCAGTGTGATTATCCTCTAGATGTCTCAGCAGAGAAATGTTGCTTCCACGTAGAGGTAATGTAATTAGGCCCAATATGAGGCAAAGCCTTGAGTACTCACAAACAAGTGGTGCTGATTAGGGTCTTAGGCAGCCGGAGGTGAGCAGGTAATTGTAGGCAGGCAGTGAACACAGACCAGAGACAATGATCTATGTTAAGAGCAGAGACAACAATCTATGTGGGGTTTCAGAGGCAGGAACAGCAGCGAAATGGTGCTTCCTCCAAACTGAATGGTGGGAAAGAAGGTGTGCACATAGCTCCACCCAGTGGATGACATCAGCGCTCAATCCCACAGCCATTACAGGGCCTTGCTTACAATTTTTATGTTGGCTAATGTCCTACACCTCCTATAGGCAGCAGTTTAACTCATCAGCTTATAAATTCCTGTGTCCCTCAAAGGATAAGAAAGAAATACCTGTAGATTTGCCAGAAATGTACTTAACTCTTAAAGTGGAGGTGAACTCCACTTTTGAACTTGCACCTATAGGTAAGACTATAATAAGGTTTACCTGTTGGTACAGTGAACACCTCCTAAACTTGCACTGTTTAGGAGATATTCACTAGGGATTCTGCCTTGCCTAAAAAAATTTACTCTGAAGGGACAGCATACCTGTGCTGTACCTTCAGGGCTCAGTGCCGAAGCCGAGGGTTCCCGCGTGCATACGCGGGAGTAATGTCACCGCGGTTCCAGCCATTCATACACCTGGAGACCACGAACCCGGAAGGAAGACCGGGTGAAGATGGCAGCACTGGGGATCAATAACATCGCTTCGCAGGAGGGATTGGCTTTATGTCTGTCATAATGTGCTAGTATGCGGTGCATACTAGTACTTTGTGCCAATGTAGACATGTTCAGGTGAACTTCAACTTCCCTCTCCTGAAGATGGAAGAATCATGTTCAGGATAGGAATGTTTTGACTGCCAGCTGTGGGAATACGCAAAATGCGGTAAACCCACAGCAAAAACGTGCCGCGGTTTTGCATTTTTCCGCAGCTGTGGTAAATGTAGGCCAGTGTAAATGAAGCCTTAGAAATAACACAGGGAGTGCACACAAGACAGCTCAGAATTTCTGATAAGATCAACAGATTTTTTTTTGCACTTACTGAACAGATATGGCAAAATGCTAATAAGGAACAAAATAAGATGCAAATAAAGAATCCATACTGGCTATAGAGGTTTTATGATGCTGTATTTGCTTGCAGAGCAAAAGTATCTCCTATCAAAGATGATATAATGCATGTGGGCAAACAAAAACAACGTTGATGAGTATTGATGGAGGTGAGATCATCCCAAGAACTAAAAGGTAAATCCTCACTGCACTCTGTCTTCAGACCTTCCCGCTTTTAAAATCTCAATATTGGCCCACAGTTCTGAATTATTGTATGAGGTCATTGTCACAAGGATCCAATACAGCAAAGATATGCCTACACCATACAGGACAAAGGTTAAATTAGGCTTAAGTATCTACCCTTTAATAATAACAACCCCATTCCATTTGTTCAGTGTCCTATATGCAACTCTGAAGTACTATAAAATTGACATATAACTGATAGCTTTAAATTAATTCTATTAGACTAGATCAACACTTCCTATATCAAGTATTGATTCCAGCAGTGAAATTTACTCATTGCACTTCCTTTTCATTAACCCACTGACTCCTTCTGCAGTATTCATGGTGCATCACAATTTACTGCAGTTTTTCTCCCCCATAGTGGCATCAGCAGCATGCATACATCAGTATGTTACAAAACGAACCTCTGTACATTGAACTCTTTGGCTTAACATCTTTGTTTAGGCATAAAATCACTGCCCCAGCTACCCTACTAGTGCACACTGGCACAGGACAGCCTGGCGACTTAGTCCTAGCTCATTTCTCTATGTCATGTTGCAGTGAAATCTGCACTCTTCCCTTTTCACTTCTGGCCAGAGAAAGAAGCTTTAAATAGTCACTCAACCAAACTTTTTGGATAAAATAACAGAGTATATTTACTGGGTATACTTATTGGTAATCAGGTTCTTTAACATACTGTAGGACAACAAGGTAAAAATCTGTGAAAAGGAAGGCTCTTTCATTGTGACCACTTGGGGTTAGATTAGGCCATCAATGCACCATTTTGATGGACTCCTATTTTATCTTTAGTATTGGTGAAGCTGCAGAGGTAATGAGTTGACCGAAGGTATGATTTTGCAAATGTTAAACCTAAGAATTTGCGAGCGATAAAATATGGAATGCCTGGGTAAAGAATTGCCTATTCCCTGATTCTGATGAGTCATTATTGTTGCCTTGGTAGTACTCCCTTTTACATGTCTGGACCGTCGCAGCTAAATTTTCTTAGTCGTCCAACCCCGGGGATTTACTTCACCTTCACCCACTTTCCTGCCCTACTTTTCCTTCTTTTCTTTCTCTTCCCTGGTCATCTCCTGTAATTTTTCTTCCCTAATTCCTTGGCTCTTTTCTTTTGTCATGATGCAGTAATGGTATGATTCCCAATTGAACACCCTGGTCTTTAACTACACCAGTTTATCACAGCTGTTCCTTCTTCAGTGCAAAGATTTCAGGGATTGGCACTTTACAGTAATTTCACTTTTTATTTGGAGATAGCCACTCCAGCAGTTTTTTTAACAGTAGCTTTATGTTCGCCGCCTCCAGTGAGTGATGTGCCTGACCTTGACTTTTATAACCTTTGATCTCTCTACCTGTTGCCAGATCAGTACATACAGTATCTAGGTCTAATTAGGTACCATCCACTGTACCCAAATTGTTACATTTAAACATTAATAAACATATTTGACAAGAAGATTCTGATGTGTACATAGGGTAAACTACAATCCCTATTTTTGTTATCAAACTATGATATGCTGTCTTTTCTTATAACTAGTCATGGACAACCAAGGCCCTAACTATATCCATAGCATGCCATATAACTGCTTTGGGGCCAAGAGCGGTTTACCTACACAAAATATATGGAGGTAGCAATAGCAATAGCATTTGGAAAATACATCATGGATAGAAGTGTATATGAAAACTTCTATACGATCACTATGAAAGCAGTATGTATGCTGAAACACTACAGGGATCCGAGATAGAAATTAGGGAGATGGGGGCCCTAATGATTTTGCCACGGAGCCCCATAACAATCAGTTTCAAATATTTCTATTATTCAACTGTGTAGAAAGTGCCATTTGTTAAATCCTCTGTTTGACAGACTGCTGAAAAAAATAAATCAAAGCCGAGCGGGCTGCAAGGATCTGGAAGCAGCTACACAGCTGAGCCAGCATGCACTGGTCTTCACATTCTTCCATCCAGCTGCATTTTGCTTGAAGTCCAGCTGCTTCCTAGTACCACTCTGCTGGCATCAGCCGCTAGCCTGACGATCTCTGTATTTCTCAGGGACCAGCAGACATTCCAGCTTCCAGTAGTCCTCATGTTCTTTCATCCAGCTGAAGGCTGCTTGAAGTCCAGCCAATCCCTAGCACCACTATGCCGACACCAGCCGCTTACCTGCCGATCTCTGCAGTTCTCCTATTGGCCACACTTCCAAGGATGACATGCACACTGACCACCTATGTATAGTGAGAGCAATATATTATTTTATCCTCCCATATCTTTTTTTTTGTCTGCATTTTGATGGAGGCGCCCTCTTCTGCTTATTTTTTCCTATGTGTATTAGAATTTCAGGAGTTGGTTTAGGGAAGCAGCCACCATCTAATTTGATTTAATTCCTCTCCCTTTTATTATACACTATCCCTCACTTCCTGCCCCTGGTATCCATCATTACTTTGCTGTAACGCTATAGCTTTGCTTTCTTCAATAAATCAAACTTGCTTTCTTTAATTTTTTTATTTTATTTTTTTAAGAGAAAGTCCCTGAAACAACCCTTTATAATTGCTGACATAACTGGTTATGGTTGAAGAACTAGCTAAGGTGGCAAGTTGCCATTTAAAATCCTCTAGAATTGTTTAGTGTCCTACCAGGACATGCATTAATAAATTATAATAGGATGGCATCACTTTCAAATGTCTGACATCTTGTCTATCCCAATAAGTGAAAAGCAGGAAGACCAATTAGTATCTGGCAGAAAGACCCATGGCTGAAAGATAATCAATTCTAAGGAGAGCCGACCTGTCCTTCTCCCATTAATGTAGGAGGCTGACAGTAAACACGGTGTTCCCCTTGACCTTATGTGCAGTCACACTGACTCTATGCTAAGTGGTAATGTACCCAATCGATTCCTCTGAGCCACTAGATGCTGTGCAGTGTGAGGACTCAGGGCTGTTGTAATAAACTGCAGCCTTATTATTTCTTCTATGTGGGGCACTAACATTACATCACATTCAATAGAACATGAATGGAACATACAATTATTGCAACATTACACAATACAGAATTCAGAGGGTCCTACTAACACAATTTTGAAAAACAATTATTTCTCTTGAACAAGGCACAGGAGAAACGGCTCAATATAATAGATACATCCTAAAGACTATAGTTTCAATAGATAAATCAGAATGCAGTTTTCAAAAGAATTAAAAAAAACAAAAAAAAAAAAAAAACTGCCAGGTCAGTATATGACCTGTATACGTGCAAGAACACACTTGTGAACATTAAAACCCAACTGAAGTCTCAGCCCAAATGTTAAAAAAAAACATCAGGGTGTAGTCCCAGCAGAAAAACCTCATTATAGGAAGAGAAGCAGTTCTGAAGTGAAGAAAGTCCACCAGCACTGGACCTTACTCAAATTCTTTCCTCAAACTGGACAACATCTGCAATCCTATAATAACCAAAATTCAAGAAGGGCTACAATAACAAGTAAAAATGCATTGAAAAAAGCCCAACGAGATTTACACTAATTTAAAAAAGTACAATTTTTTTTTTTGTTTCCAGTAATTTCTGCCAAGTAATTTACAAATCAAATGTAGGTGTAGTGCGAATATACCTATCGTGTTTTGGACCTGAACATATTTGAAGTACTTAAAGCAGTTTTACACCCAAAAGCAAACATTTATTCTATTGCAGCTTACCAATTCTTAGATGTGATGGCTGCATTCGTTTTTTTTTTTTAAGTCTTTCTTTCTTCTATTTTCATCTATTTTCATCTGGAGATCCAGCCAGTAAGTCTGATGTTTTTCAAAAGAACAAGCTCTCAATGGTGCCCCTCTGCTGTCTCAGCCAGTGAGGACGGAGAGTCCCGGGCAGCTCGTGCAGCATCGCTGGATTGAAATGGGTTCAGGTAGATACGATCCGGTCTGAGAATGACGTCACCTGGCTCGGCCTCCACACGGAAGTCCTAATGAAGACACGTGGGTAGTGGCGTAACGTGTGGAGGTAGAGCCAGGTGACATTATTCCTAGACCAGTTTGTGTATTCTCAGAGCTTCATGTGAGAGCCTGCACAGACTAATTTTTTTGTGCTGGTTAATTTTTTTTACTAAATGTGAGTAGCTTTATAAAGTGATTGGAAAGTCTCTTAACCATAAAGAAGCATACTACACTACATTGGATATAAAAAGTCTACACACCCATGTTAAAATGTCAGGTTTCTGTGATGTAAAAAAATGAGACAAAGATAAATCATTTCAGAACTTCTTACACCTTTAATGTGACATATAAACTATACAACTCTTTAGGCTTTTAGGGGGAGGGGAAAAAATAAAAAACGAAAATAATCTGGTTGCATAAGTGTGCACAGACTCTTATAACTAGGAATGTAGCTGTGTTCAGAATGAAGCAATCACATTCACACTTATTCTAAATAGGAGTCAGTACACACCTGCCATCATTTAAAGTGCCTCTGAATAACCCCAAATAAAGTTCAGCTGTTCTAGATGGTCTTTCTTTACATTTTTTTAGTTGCATTCTACAGCTAAAAACAATGGCCGTAGACTGCTTCAAAAGCATCAGAATGATCTCATTGTTAAAAGGTATCAGTCAGGAGAAGGGTATAAAAGAATCTCCAAGGCATTATATATACCATGGAACACAGTGAAGACACCAAGTGGAGAAAATATGGCACAACAGTGACATTACCAAGAACTGGACGTCACCCCAAAATTAAAGAAAAGACCAGAAAAAAACTGATCAGGGAGGCTGCCAAGAGGCCTACAGCAACATTAAAGGAGCTGCAGGAGTATCTGGCAAGTACTGGCTGTGTGTGACAACAATCTCCTGTTTTCTTCATATGTCTGGGCTAAATTTTGCAAAAACACATCTGAAGTCTCCCAAAAGCATGTGGGAAATGTGTTTTCTGATAAAACCAAGGTTGAAATTTTTGGCAATAATTCCAAAAGATATGTTTGGCGCAAAAACAACACTGCACATCACCAAAAGAGCACCATACCCACAGTGAAGCATGGAGGTGGTAGCGCTGTTTTTCTTAAGCTGGAACAGGGGCCTTAGTCAAGGTAGAGGGAATTATAAACAGTTGCAAATACCAGTCAAAATTAGCACAAACCTTCAGGCTTCTGCTAGAAAGCTGAACATGAAGAGGAACTTCATCTTTCAGCATGACCACGACCCAAAGCATGCATCCAAACCAGCAAAGGAATGGCTTCACCAGAAGAAGATTAAAGATTTGGAATGGCCCAGCCAGAGCCCAGACCTGAATTAAATTGAAAATCTGTAGGGTGATTTGTAGAGGACTGTGCACAAGGGCGGCCCTCGCAGTCTGAAAGATTTGGAGTGTTTTTGCAAAGAAGAGTGGGCAAATACAGCCAATTCAAGATGTGCCATGCTGATAGCCTCATACACAAAAAGACTAAGTGCTGTGTTAAAATCAAAAGGTGCTTCAACAAAGTATTAGTTTAATGCCCCATACACACGTGCAGATTATCTGCAGACTTTTGTCTGCAGACTTACCAAAACCATATAATATGAGGTCAAACCTAAACACTTTCAATTTGTATGCAATCCGGCAGGCCCTTGCACTACATAGAAAAGGTAAGTCTGCAGACAAAAGTCTGCAGATAATCTGCACGTGTGTATGGGGCATAAGGGTGTGCACACTTACACAGCCATATTATTTTAGTGTCACAGTCTAGCCTGCAGATTGTTTGTGAAATTCTTACCTCCTTGCTGCAGGGTTCTGCTAGATCTGAGACTCCATTTCACATGTGTTGTTTGGCTTCTCTGTTCACCATTGGGCGTCGTCTGCTCCACTGTGGGTTTATATCCTTTTCCCTTCTATTACTTCCTGGGTCACCTCCTTGTTTGCTTCCCTATATTTACACGTGCTCGGTGCAGTGCTCCTTGCTTGAGCACCTTCACAGTTCTCCGAGCTACTGGTTGTTACTATCTGTATATCTTGTGTCTGACTACCCGTGTACTGTTCCCAGCTTCGTCTATTGTCGTGCTTGTCTGCCGTCCGCCCTGACCTCGGCTTGTCTCCTGGTTTCCCCTTCAGTCTCCTGTTGTACTCTGTACTTACTAAGGGGTATCCGCATCCTCAGCTGGGCGTACTTGGGGGCCACGACCTGGTTCCAGCCTGCTGCAAGTTCATCCCCACCATCAGGGTCTCTGGTGAAGAAGCAGGCTAGGGATTAGACTCCGCGACCTGGGAAACCCTAAGCTGGCAATCTACAAGGGCTCACAGACTCCAGACAGTTTGCTCAGGCCATGAGCTCTGCTGAGACACCGCAGCCTCTTCTGGATCAACTTCAGTGTTGATGTCCAGCAGGCCTATCAAGAATGTATTATGCAGTGTCTGCAGGAACTTTCCTCCTGTTTGGATCAGCTGCAGGTTGTGCCCACTTCCTCCCCTTCCATTCTGGCTCCTGTGTCAGCCCCTGCCACTCCAGCTCCTGCAGTTCCTCCAGCAGAGGGCAGTCCTTCAAAACTCAAGCTGCCTCCGCCGCCTCGCTTCTCTGGTGATCCCAAAGCTTGTTGGGGCTTCATCAATCAGTGCTCAATTCACTTTGCACTAGCTAGTCATCATTTCCCTACTGATCATTCCAAGGTGGCGTTCATGATATCCTTTCTTTCTGGTGAGGCTCTGGCTTGGGCCTCGCCACTGTGGGAGCGTCAAGATCCTACAATTTCCTGTCTTCCCGCTTTCCAGCAAGCTTTCCGTAAGACCTTCAAAGTGCCTGGCAGGGCCTCATCCACTGCTGGAGCACTTCTTCAGCTTCGTCAAGGACACATGACTGTTTGTCAGTACGCAGTTCAGTTTCGCATCTTGGCCTCGGAACTAGCATGGAATAATGGGGCCCTTGCTGGCAGAAGTATACCCTCCACCTTGGACGTCAGCTTCCAGGAGCGAGGTCTGGAAAGGGCTTGTCCACGTCAGCCCCTGGTGGATCCTTTAGCACCTGTTTTCCAGGAAGCTCCTGAACAACGCACCTTTACAACAATGCCGGCATCTGAAGAACCCATGCAGCTAGGTAAGACAGGTCTCATGCTACAAGAGCGATTGCGCCCCCTCAAACTCAGCCTATGGCTTTTCTGCGGAGCTGATGGTCACATGATAAAGACCTGTCCTGTCCACCCAGGAAAACTCTCAGTTCTAGGTCCCTTTGAGGGTGGTGATCTAGACCAGAATCTAAGCTCCTTCCCTTTCCCTCGATCTGTTTTACCTGTCTCCATTCATTGGGCCCTGAACTCATATCAAGTACCTGCATATGTGGACTTGGGGCAGCCGGAAACTTCATGGAGCAGTCCTTGACCACTGAATTGGGCATTCCTCTCATTCCCTTGGCAAAGCCCCTCTCATTGACTGCAGTCCATGGTTCTACCTTAGCCTTAGGCCCCCCACGATTCAAAACCACCCTCATTACTATGCATGTTGGCTTTCATCATCGTGAGGAAATCACCTTCCTGACCTTTCCTACATCTTCTAGTCCCATCATTCTTGGACTGCCGTGGTTGCAAAAACATTAATCCTATTTAGATTGGAAGGGCTCACTACCTGACATTTAGTTTTTTATCTTTACTTCCACCTAAAAGATTTCAGTTTGTTGTTCAACTGAGTTGTACAGTTTATAGGTCACATTAAAGGTGGAAAAAGTTCTGAAATAATTTATTCTTCAAATTTTTTTACATCACAGAAGCGTTACATTTTAACAGGGGTGTGTCGACTTTTTACACCCACAGTATATATGGCCATTTTCTGTCTCGAGCCAGTAGAGATTGCTGTTGATATTTAAAGAGAACCAAGCTGATGACCAAATTTGGAGGATTATTGCACCATTGATGTGATCCTGATATAATTGATTGACCTGAACTTGTTTATGGGTGAGTGAGCAAGGTGAGCGAGCAATTTAGACGGTGGAGGATCACTTGTGTGGCGGTGGAGCACTAAATTTATGAGGGTGAAGAGCCTCTAACATGTGCACACTATCTACTGAATTTTGGACTTGCTTTTGAGAAATATATATATATATATATATAATTGAACTTATTTTGCATTATCGCTTGAGTTACACATATTGCACTGTTTTTCACTTGGGATTGCAAATTTAATATGTATTTTAATGTTGAGATTATGGTGTATTGAAAAGGGGGGGGGGTGTAGGGTGCGCCAGTAAGGGTGGTAATCAAGTCCACCAAGGAATTTAGGCCTTATCATAACGCTCTAGGCAGAGCCTTGCTGGTCAATCAAAGCCTGGTAAGAGGTAAAATAGAAAAATACTAACCATTGGTACCATATGTCACAGATCTTTTGTCAACCTTTTTTCATTCACAGCACCCTTTCCGATTATCAAAAATTTTAAGGCATCTCCGTCTAAAATGGGATCTCTTTTCAGTCCCTCCCATTCCCACCCACATCAGAATCCTCATTCCCCCTCCTTTTCACATGAGAATCCTGCCTTCCAATCTTCACCATAGCATGGCTGTGGCAGCATTACAGTGGGCATAAAGCAAAGCAGTAAAAATGGGGGGGGGGGGCTGCCCTGATTGCTGCCCACCATGGATTAGAGTTATGCGTTTCCATACTGGTGGTAGCCCACTTACCTGCACCATGAAAAGCATGATGCTGTGCAAAAATACCAGATGCAGCGTGGCACTCTGATTAGCTGAGATGTGCCACGGCCCCCCTGGTTGACAAATGCTGTGTTGGAACACAATGATTCTTAGCCACAATACTTGCTAGAGTTTAAATATCCACTTTGCTCCTACTAGTTCTGTTGTTTTAAAGAGGACTTGAGCTCTGAAAGCCATGCCAAATAAAGGCAAGCAGAGGGCAAATGGCTAGTCACGATTATTACCTATAACTGGCTTTTCCATTATAGACTAATCTAAACATATTCCATAGGGTATCTCTGTTATGAGGCAGTGATATCGGTAAAGGTAGAGCTTTAATTCCTCATATCAGATCAGAGGACTTGTGGGAGAATATTCAAAAAGCAGGAGAAGTACTTGAAGAAAATATCTACTAGATAGATGAAGCAGGGAGATCCTTGTAATATCCTCAGGTACAGACTCTTCTCCAGCAAGAAGAACAGTGAGCAGTACAGGGGTGACAGCAGGAAATCCCACCCCTCACCTCAAGAGACAGCAGTCAGAAGAGGAGTTTCTTAGATGATCTTGCACTACAGACATACAGCTATGATGCTCAAGACACAGGGTGCCTAGAAACAGGAAGTGCACTGCTATTTTCAGGAAGAAATCAAGATAAAGGTAAATTTTTCAGGTACTTGTTAAATAACATTTCGGCATTTGCTCTTTAGAGCAGTAGTAAACTCTATACTAAGGCTTACCTGTAAGTACAGAGAATATCTCCTAAACTTGCAGTGTTTGAGATATTTACACTGGATGCAGCCAGTGATGTCACCGACGCATGCGCTCTAAAGGGACGGCATACCTGTGCCATCTCTTCAAAGCTGTGTGCTGTAATCCGTGACGTCATCGTAGCTCAGACAATCACAGGACCGGAGCCAGCATCCAGAAGGAAGACCAGGGGAAGATGGAAGCTCTGTCAGCGGTGACAGTGCACTGCTGAAAGTCTTAGTTCTAAGGTAAGTATGTGCATACTAGCACATTATGCCATTGCTTTGCAGAGGATTTTTTTTTTTAAGCCAGTGGTTTACTACCGATTTAAGTCATCAAATTCTCACTTTTTAAAGTTCTGATTCACTTTATGTTGCTGGGTATTAATAAGTATATGAATACGTTTGAGGTATAAAGCATACAGGTAAATAGGATAGCATACAGTTAAAGGAATTGTCTGTAGACATCTGAGGCAAGATTGTATAGAGGCACAGATCTGGGAAAGGGTACAGAAACAATTCTGCAGCATTGAAGTCTTAATGAGCACAGTGGCCTCCATCATCCATAAAAAGAAGAAGCTTGGAACCACCAGGACTCCTAGAGCGGGCCGCCTGGCCAAACTGAGCGATTGGGGGAGAAGGGCCTGAGTCAGGGAGGGGACCAAGAACCCGATGGTCATTCTGACAGAACTCCAGCATTTCTCTGTGGAGAGAGGAGAAACTTCCAGAAGAACAACCATCTCTGCAGCACTCCACCAATCAGGCCTGTATGGTAGAGTTGCCAGATGGAAGCTACTCCTCAGTAAAAAGCACATGACAGCCCACCAAGAGTTTGCCAAAAGGCACATGAAAGACTCTCAGACCATGAGAAACAAAATTCTCTGTTCTGATGAAACAAAGATTGAACTCTTTGGCTTGAAAGGCATCATGTCTGGAGGAAACCAGGCACTGCCCATCACCTGGCCAATATCATTCTTACAATGAAGTATGGTGGTGGGGGCATCATGCTGTGGGGATGTTTTTTAGCGGCAGGAACTAGGAGACAAGTCAGGAGAGACACCCCTGATGAAAACCTGCTCCAGAGCACTCTGGACCTAATACTGGGGTGAAGGTTCCTCTTCTAACAGGACAACAACCCTAAGCACACAGCCAAGATAACAAAGGAGTGGCTACTGGAAACTCTGTGAATGTCCTTGATTGTCCCAGCCACAGCCCAGACCTGAACCTGATTCAACATCTCTAGAGAGATCTGAAAATGGCTGTGCACCGATGCTTCCCTTCCAACCTGATGGAGCTTGAGAGGTCCTGCAAAGAAAAATGGGAGAAACTGCCCAAAAATAGGTGTGCCAAGCTTGTTGCATCATACGCAAAAAGACTTGAGGCTGTAATTGGTGCCAAAGGTGCTTCACCAAAATATTGAACAAAGGCTATAAATACTTGTACATGTGATTTTTTTCGTTTTTTATTTTTAATAAATTTGCAAAGATTTTAATTAACTTCACGTTGTCATTATAGGGTATTGTTTGTAGAATTTTGAGGAAAATAATTATTTTAATCAATTTTGGAATAAGGTTGTCACATAACAAAATGTGGAAAAAGTGAAGCGCTGTGAATACTTTCCGGATGCACTGTATCTGTTCTGTGTGCAAGTTTGTTTTTTCAGCTTTTAGATGAAGTTTGAGAGAACAGTCATTCCACTGACACAGCACTACTGGTCACCATATGAAAGAATTGGCGATCCTGTTTTTCAAAGAACAACAAACCTTGAAAATAACACATTTCTGATCTAAGCTTCTACAACTCTGCTGTCCCCAATATATAAATTTAATGAAAGGAAAACTAGACCCCATTCGATATCACCAAAATTGGTAAAATAAAGAACAAATGTGTTCAGTTTGTACCAGCTCCCGAACTGGATGTGTCAAGCACATTTAGGCACCAACAAAGCAGATCAGCTGTGGAGCCCAGCCAGTGCCTGTAATTAAAAGTTATTTTAAAATTATTTTATAATTGCAGTGGGAGTGTGATTCCACGTTCTTCTGATGCCTTTGACTCCCTCAACTCGTTATTTCTCAGACCTCGGCATGGTGTGATAATATACGCGTACTGCTTGTCCTGATCTTCTGAGAGAGACTTTGGGCTTGTCTGATAGCTACAAATTCCAGATAACTGATGGCTAGCCTTTATGCGGTTTTGCATTTAATTGGGCATCTTTTGCAAAGAGTTTTAAAGAATAACCCCAACCTTCTGCCAAACATGATACAGACAGAGCAAGTAATCAGCTTTCCAAATAGTAGTTATTACCCCTTTTGATTTATTATTCATATTCAGGTTTTTAACATGGACCTAGCAGCATTAGATACATTTTTTTCAAGTTAAGTGCATGTATGCTGTGTGATTTGTAAGGAACATTTATAGCAATTCACTACTTCGTACAGAGATCACATACTTCACCTGACAATGCCTAATCATCTTTTTTCTCCATAAGGACAGTACCATCTTTATTTAGGCACTATTCAAGGCCAACATGTACTTACTGGTCTGAGATGCTGGCCTTATGGATGACATAATCAGGTAAGTTCAGGTGACAGGTCCTGGTTATGTTCACAAATCTTTGGGACAAATCAACCCCTGCTGAAGCATTTATCTTCTGAATTTACAATGCTGCAATCTGATAACTGGGGAAGAGGAGACTTATAAAATGTTTCCTCCTGCCTGAAGTGAACTGATAGATGAATGGTGTGATGGAGTGCTGGACTTTGTCACTGGTAATTATCCTAACACAGAGTAGAAATGTTTTTTTACTGTTGGATACAGGCAGCTCTCGAATGCACTATGCTTTAAATGGAAAGAGATGAGAGTACCCCTAGGTTTTTGATAGTTCAGATAAAGTTTACTATTATAAAGCAGTTCCTTAGAACCCTGCGACAAATAAACTTTATCCAAACTAAACTTAAAATAAAATTTAAGAACCTAGTGGAGCTTCTATCTCTTTTCATTTGCAGCCAACTGGTGACACAAAGCCAAAGTCACTTACCTAAAGCTCAAGGACTTATTTTTAATGATAATCAATATAATCTTTTAAAAAATGTAAAATTATATATTTTTACATTCCAGGAATGTACAGTATTCATACATACTTGTAGCATTACTGAAGGGTCCGCTTTAACATATCTACTGTTACTTGTTGCCATAGAATAACCATGGAAACCGACATTACGATAAACTGGAAATACCATACAAATATTATACAGTATTATAGTGTGATACTTCAGCAGAAAGATTCAGCCTTGCATGTGAATGGCCTCAAGTTTTTACCCTCTAAATGGCATTATTACTTCAATTTTACTTAAGGAAGGGTGAAGAAAAGCAAACTAAGTCAAATCAATTCCTCACTATAAAGTATGAACAGTTCTAATGCCCAGTTATAACATAGAATCAACAGAACAGATCATTTATAATACTCTGTTACTCCTGCATTTTTTACAGCTATGTGCAAGTATGACCTTAAATTTATAACACTGACCTGGGTGGCAACGCACACACAGTTTGTGTAACTCAATTAACCATGGGCCAGTTAGAAAGGGATTTTAGCAAAAAGGTAAGTGCAAAAACAGGACAAATGGCCATATCCTAGGGTCATGGAAGTCTCAGGCAAAATCTAAAATATCCAGGACTAGGTTCAAGTCCTTCACCCATTTTCCATACTACCTTTATAGAGATTAGTGATGAGTTAAGGTTCCGCCTGAACCCACGAGTCACATGATAGCAGGTAACCTGGTCCCCAATCAGCTACAGTCAGGGAATTCCACATCCTACATGTAACAAATGGAATGCTGGTCCCATCATTGCCCTAATATGGCCACATCATCATATTTGGCAATGTCATTGACCAAATATGGCCATAGGGCTATATTAGGCCAATGCAGTCACCAGCATCCCTGCCCCTTTGTCGCAGGCGGCTGTGTGAAGGGGAATTTCCCAGCTGCAGCTCACTGGGCTGGCAGCCTGCTATCATGTGAGTTTCCTGTGGGTTAGGCCCAAAACTTACCTCATCACTAATAGAGATTTCAGGAAATTACTTATAACATTATTATGTCATCAGGCCCAGAGCTGTAACAGCAAGCCTTCAAGAATTCAATTGAAAGATACAAGCCTTTAATGTGCATCTAAACTAGAAATGTTATTTTTGGCTTTATTGTGGAAGTTTTAAAACCTCTGTCAGGTTCTTATTGCTTAGAAAAGTGAATAGAAAGCTCTGGACTCTAGGGTTGTCCAATTGAAATGGTGTTGGAATAGGTTGTCTAGTTACCAGGCTGGCAGCTTCTACACCCAAGAGGATTCCCACAGTTTCCTTGGTTTGTAGTGCAGAACTGAAGACTGAAGCGACATACCATAGATTGATATTCCATATACAATTTTTTTTCCAATATATGGTCAAACAGAAGATCAAAAATGGAAATTATATGCATTTCAGGGGTCCAAAAACACCCCCTTTATCAGGTCAAGAAAAGGGAAACAATGCATAAAAACTAAGGGTAGAACATTAATGCAGCTGTCTAGGGTTGAGCGGACACCTAGATGTCCGTGTTCGACGGGTTCGGCCGAACTTTAAAAAAAAGTCCGGGTCCGTGTCCCGGACTTTTACCGAACTTTTCCCGGACACCGAACCCCATTGAAGTCAATGGGGACCCGAACTTTAAGGCACTAAAATGGCTCTAAAACACCAAAGGAAAGGGCTAGAGTGCTGCAAATGGCAGCAAAACGTAATTAAGAGCATGGCAAGTGCTCTGCAAACAAATGTGGATAGGGAAATAACTTAAAACAACAAAAAAAAACAGAAAAATAAAACAATGTTCTTCTTCATCTCTGAAGGACGAGGCCCATATGGAGTAGGAGGGAGGTTGAGGTGGTGGTGGATGTGGCGGTGACATAGGCGTGCGCACAGGGTGTGCTGGGTGTGCCTGGGCACACCCTAATCACCTAGGGCACATAGCATTGCCAGTGAGGAGATGGGAAAGATCTCCCTGGGACCTGCTCTGCTCTATTTCTCCTTGCCTACAGGTACATGGCCCCGATACATTACTCTCCCTGCTGGCAAACACATGCATGTGTATTTCAACTTTGGGGTGCACACCTTAATGCAATAGGCTGCGCACACCTATGGGCGGTGTAGGTGGAAGCGGCGGTGGAGGAGGACCAGGGCCGGATTAACAGCATCATGGGCTTGGTGCTGAGGATTTTGAAGGGCCTTAGGGCCGTGCCTTGCCATGCACCCAGAGGAGGAAGGGTGCAGCCATGCATGCCTAATTCAACATGGGATGCTGTCTCTGAAGCCCATAAACACATCCATGCATCGCCAACTGTCCCTCCTTGTCCGGCCTTCACGCTGTGTGGGGAGGTTCTGAGGGTGCTGCCTGGGGAAATTTTTTGGGATCCCAAAAAAGTGTATGTATATCACACGTACACAACCACACTAGGCCCCAATTACTATTGTTTGTACCCCTAAAAGGCTAGGAGTAGGGGGAGTATGGAACAGGCAGCACCCTCAAACCTTCAGAAGTATGAGATGAACCCCAACAACTTGGAAAGGTGGATCTCTCTCACACGTACCAACACAGACTATCCCCCAATTTAACTGATCCCCAAAGGTTTTTGATTAAATAGCGGAATAGAAAATATGATCCCAAAAAAGTGTATGTATATCACACGTACACAACCACACTAGGCCCCAATTACTATTGTTTGTACCCCTAAAAGGCTAGGAGTAGGGGGGAGTATGGAACAGGCAGCACCCTCAAACCTTCAGAAGTATGAGATGAACCCCAACAACTTGGAAAGGTGGATCTCTCTCACACGTACCAACACAGACTATCCCCCAATTTAACTGATCCCCAGAGGTTTTTGATTAAATAGCGGAATAGAAAATATGATCCCAAAAAAGTGTATGTATATCACACGTACACAACCACACTAGGCCCCAATTACTATTGTTTGTACCCCTAAAAGGCTAGGAGTAGGGGGAGTATGGAACAGGCAGCACCCTCAAACCTTCAGAAGTATGAGATGAACCCCAACAACTTGGAAAGGTGGATCTCTCTCACACGTACCAACACAGACTATCCCCCAATTTAACTGATCCCCAAAGGTTTTTGATTAAATAGCGGAATAGAAAATATGATCCCAAAAAAGTGTATGTATATCACACGTACACAACCACACTAGGCCCCAATTACTATTGTTTGTACCCCTAAAAGGCTAGGAGTAGGGGGAGTATGGAACAGGCAGCACCCTCAAACCTTCAGAAGTATGAGATGAACCCCAACAACTTGGAAAGGTGGATCTCTCTCACACGTACCAACACAGACTATCCCCCAATTTAACTGATCCCCAGAGGTTTTTGATTAAATAGCGGAATAGAAAATATGATCCCAAAAAAGTGTATGTATATCACACGTACACAACCACACTAGGCCCCAATTACTATTGTTTGTACCCCTAAAAGGCTAGGAGTAGGGGGAGTATGGAACAGGCAGCACCCTCAAACCTTCAGAAGTATGAGATGAACCCCAACAACTTGGAAAGGTGGATCTCTCTCACACGTACCAACACAGACTATCCCCCAATTTAACTGATCCCCAGAGGTTTTTGATTAAATAGCGGAATAGAAAATATGATCCCAAAAAAGTGTATGTATATCACACGTACACAACCACACTAGGCCCCAATTACTATTGTTTGTACCCCTAAAAGGCTAGGAGTAGGGGGAGTATGGAACAGGCAGCACCCTCAAACCTTCAGAAGTATGAGATGAACCCCAACAACTTGGAAAGGTGGATCTCTCTCACACGTACCAACACAGACTATCCCCCAATTTAACTGATCCCCAAAGGTTTTTGATTAAATAGCGGAATAGAAAATATGATCCCAAAAAAGTGTATGTATATCACACGTACACAACCACACTAGGCCCCAATTACTATTGTTTGTACCCCTAAAAGGCTAGGAGTAGGGGGAGTATGGAACAGGCAGCACCCTCAAACCTTCAGAAGTATGAGATGAACCCCAACAACTTGGAAAGGTGGATCTCTCTCACACGTACCAACACAGACTATCCCCCAATTTAACTGATCCCCAAAGGTTTTTGATTAAATAGCGGAATAGAAAATATGATCCCAAAAAAGTGTATGTATATCACACGTACACAACCACACTAGGCCCCAATTACTATTGTTTGTACCCCTAAAAGGCTAGATGAGGAGTAGGGGGAGT
This sequence comes from Pelophylax lessonae, assembly GCF_965119305.1. NCBI lineage: Eukaryota > Metazoa > Chordata > Amphibia > Anura > Ranidae > Pelophylax > Pelophylax lessonae. The sequence goes on from NC_138776.1 coordinate 102,094,750, forward strand.
ATGGAACAGGCAGCACCCTCAAACCTTCAGTATGAGATTGTGTTCACTGTACCCCACAAAGATTGAGTTCACTGCACCCCACAATGATTGTGTTCACTGCACCCCACAAAGATTGTGTTCACTGCACCTCACAAAGATTGTGTTCACTGTACCCCCCAAAGATTGTGTTCACTGCACCCCACAAAGATTCTGTTCACTGTACCCCACAAAGATTGTGTTCACTGCACCCCAAAAAGATTGTGTTCACTGCACCCCAAAAAGGATGTTGTTCACTGCACCCCAAAAAGGATGTTGTTCACTCCACCCCAAAAAGATTGTGTTCACTGCACCCCACAAAGATTGTGTTCACTGCACCCCAAAAAGATTGTGTTCACTGCACCCCAAAAATGATTTTGTTCACTGCACCCCAAAAAGGATTTTGTTCACTGCACCCCAAAAAGGATGTTGTTCACTGCACCCCAAAAAGGATTTTGTTCACTGCACCCCAAAAAGATTGTGTTCACTGCACCCCACAAAGGATTTTGTTCACTGCACCCCAAAAAGATTGTGTTCACTGCACCCCAAAAAGGATGTTGTTCACTGCACCCCAAAAAGGATTTTGTTCACTGCACCCCAAAAAGATTGTGTTCACTGCACCCCACAAAGGATTTTGTTCACTGCACCCCACAAAGATTGTGTTCACTGCACACCAAAAAGGATTGTGTTCACTGCACCCCAAAAAGATTTTGTTCACTGCACCCCAAAAAGATTGTGTTCACTGCAGCCCAAAAAGATTGTGTTCACTGCAGCCCAAAAAGATTGTGTTCACTGCAGCCCAAAAAGATTGTGTTCACTGCAGCCCAAAAAGATTGTGTTCACTGCAGCCCAAAAAGATTGTGTTCACTGCAGCTCACACACAGAAAAATGGATGTGGATCACTGACACCTGCCTATCTCCAATCCCACACCACACAGCAATATCGATTGTAGTTTGTAGAACACAGTTTCCCTAAAATTCAGCAGACTCTGTCCCTAACAGGATTGAGAAGAGATCGTAGATCAGGATTGAGTGCAGATTCACCCCACCCCCCACACAGCAATATCGATTGTAGTTTGTAGAACACAGTTTCCCTAAAATTCAGCAGACTCTGTCCCTAACAGGATTGAGAAGAGATCGTAGATCAGGATTGAGTGCAGATTCACCCCACCCCCCACACAGCAATATCGATTGTAGTTTGTAGAACACAGTTTCCCTAAAATTCAGCAGACTCTGTCCCTAACAGGATTGAGAAGAGATCGTAGATCAGGATTGAGTGCAGATTCACCCCACCCCCCACACAGCAATATCGATTGTAGTTTGTAGAAGACACTGACCCTATATAATTCAGCAGACTCTATCCCTAAAATGCCTACAACTCGCCCTGCCTAAACACTCCGACCTGTCCCTCAATTCTATCCGGACACAAATGGTTTTTTCCTGCCTATCTTTCCCTAATCAGCAGCCAGCACGTTGATGTGTGCTCTGTCCCTGAATCTAAGCAGCATAATGACGCCGCTGCGGCTGCCTCGAACTTATAAAGACTTGGTCACATGCTTCAGACGGCCAATCACAGCTACTGAGACATTTGCAGGCATGGCTGGGATGGCTTAAGGCACACCAGTTAAACGATTGTTGATTGGCTGTTGAAAGCCCGCCATGAAAAGAGCGCCAAAGCATGCAAAACCCGGAAATAAAACGACCGAACACGGATTTTTACCCGAACATACAGTAAAGTGTCCGTGTCCGTGTTCGGGTACAAAAAATCCAATTATTCGGTACGAACACGAATAATACAGTCCGTGTTCGCTCAACACTACAGCTGTCACCTGAACAGGAAAAGTGGGAAAAGATAAATAAAAAATACCTTTTATACAAAAAATGGTTATTTTACCATTCTGCTCTATAGCATCAGATTTATCAGAAAAGTGACTTAAATTGTTTACTGTCACGCACTGAAAGATAAGGTCCTGCTAGAGTATAGTTTTGGGATATTTTTTGCTCTTGATAGTTTTGGTTGTTCAATTATGTCATAAAAATGGATACTCTCCAAATTATCTGGATAATCTCAGATTACCTTGGGATTCTGGGATAATGTTAAGTAAAATACTTTCTGTCTGGGAGATCCAACAGCTGGGATAGATTTTTAGCTGGCCACTTCCTCTGAATACTAATCAACAAATCAGAATTTGGACCACACTACTGGTATTCATGGAAATTACTTCAAACACCTAGCTGCATTTGGTGCTCTGTTCTTTAAGGCAGTGGGGTAAGTGCACAGAGATCATACAAGTGATTCTCTGGGTCAGTAATTACCATTGAAAATGTTCAGCCCCACAAAATTTAGGAGAGATGCAAAAGAAGGACCGCTCCATGTTGCTACACTATATTTTTAATGTAAGTGCTTGAAATACCAACTGTTGGTATTGCCCCAATGTATATAATCAGATGAAAAATGTTACTGTAATTGAACAAAGAAAGACCAAATCAATATGGTTGCTGTAGGGCAAAACAACTGAGTACTGTCTATGATACTATTATTTGCACTGGCATTAACACAGCATTTTTTGTTTTTCTGTAATATAGGCTTATTACCTATTGATCACAACAGTGGATGGGACAACATTGTTTGTTTTTCAGTGTAATCACAAAGCAATGTTGTCACCCTATGGACAAGGTAGTCCTAGATGGAAAAGTAGTTTTCCATAGACTTTTTGCCGGGGTGGAGAGGAAGTAGTGTGGCTGTTCACAAGTGTCAGAGGGTAAAGAAAACTGGATTTTTATCTTACAGTGAAATCCTTCAGACCATTGGGCTTATGCTCTCACTCTCTAGGAGAAGGACTAGGCGGAAACCTTTTTGGTTAGGCCCCTGGGGCAGTCCCAGAGGATATACCATCACTTCCTGCTGTAGGACTCCAGTTTGTAACAAGCAGTGTCAGAAGAACAAATAACTCAACCCCAACAGAGGGGCGGGTGTTGTGTCTGTCAGTGAACCTCAGAGAAAAGTATTTTACGGTAAGACAAAAATCCAGTTTTCTCTTTCGTTCACTAACAGACACAGCTTCAAGTCTTTAGACCATTGTGATGTCCCAAAGCAGTGTCAACATGAGGGGTGGGAAAAAACACAGCAAACACAGAATTCCCAACAAGGCTAAACATAGCCAACCAGGTAACAACAGGAGCTCAACTAGGAACAACTGGAGCTCACCACCAGGAAAAATTTTCACTCTCAAGAAGCGGAAGCCTCCTCAACCGCAGCCCGCAAAACTTTGCGGCCAAAAGCCGCATCCGAAGATGCAAGTACATCCACCTTATAAAATGTTGTAAATGTGTGTACAGACGACAAAGTAGCCACCTTGCACACCTGAGCCACTGACGCCTGATGACAGAAGGCCCAAGAGGCACTCATCGCCCTAGTAGAATGTGCTTTAACAGGGAAAGGAGGAACCTGACCCTTAATGGAATAGGCCTGCATCACCGTCTGCCTGATCCACTTGGAAATGGTCGCAGCAGATGCGGCCTGCCCATTACGAGGTCCATCCATAAGAACAAACAAGGAATCGGATTTCCTAATCGGTTCAGTCACCGCCAGGTACACCCGAATCGCCCTTACCACATCTAAAGAATGCAAAGCAATTTCCTTAGGATGTTCAGGCTTAGGACATAGGGACAGCAGCACAATGTCTTCATTCAAATGAAACCCAGAGACAACCTTTAGGAAGGAACGCTTGACAGGGTCACCACCACTTTGTCCCTATAAATGAACGACAGGACAATGTAGCCAATGTAGTTCTTTAAGGCAGTGGGGTAAGTGCACAGAGATCATACAAGTGATTCTCTGGGTCAGTAATTACCATTGAAAATGTTCAGCCCCACAAAATTTAGGAGAGATGCAAAAGAAGGACCGCTCCATGTTGCTACACTATATTTTTAATGTAAGTGCTTGAAATACCAACTGTTGGTATTGCCCCAATGTATATAATCAGATGAAAAATGTTACTGTAATTGAACAAAGAAAGACCAAATCAATATGGTTGCTGTAGGGCAAAACAACTGAGTACTGTCTATGATACTATTATTTGCACTGGCATTAACACAGCATTTTTTGTTTTTCTGTAATATAGGCTTATTACCTATTGATCACAACAGTGGATGGGACAACATTGTTTGTTTTTCAGTGTAATCACAAAGCAATGTTGTCACCCTATGGACAAGGTAGTCCTAGATGGAAAAGTAGTTTTCCATAGACTTTTTGCCGGGGTGGAGAGGAAGTAGTGTGGCTGTTCACAAGTGTCAGAGGGTAAAGAAAACTGGATTTTTATCTTACAGTGAAATCCTTCAGACCATTGGGCTTATGCTCTCACTCTCTAGGAGAAGGACTAGGCGGAAACCTTTTTGGTTAGGCCCCTGGGGCAGTCCCAGAGGATATACCATCACTTCCTGCTGTAGGACTCCAGTTTGTAACAAGCAGTGTCAGAAGAACAAATAACTCAACCCCAACAGAGGGGCGGGTGTTGTGTCTGTCAGTGAACCTCAGAGAAAAGTATTTTACGGTAAGACAAAAATCCAGTTTTCTCTTTCGTTCACTAACAGACACAGCTTCAAGTCTTCAGACCATTGTGATGTCCCAAAGCAGTGTCAACATGAGGGGTGGGAAAAAACACAGCAAACACAGAATTCCCAACAAGGCTAAACATAGCCAACCAGGTAACAACAGGAGCTCAACTAGGAACAACTGGAGCTCACCACCAGGAAAAATTTTCACTCTCAAGAAGCGGAAGCCTCCTCAACCGCAGCCCGCAAAACTTTGCGGCCAAAAGCCGCATCCGAAGATGCAAGTACATCCACCTTATAAAATGTTGTAAATGTGTGTACAGACGACAAAGTAGCCACCTTGCACACCTGAGCCACTGACGCCTGATGACAGAAGGCCCAAGAGGCACTCATCGCCCTAGTAGAATGTGCTTTAACAGGGAAAGGAGGAACCTGACCCTTAATGGAATAGGCCTGCATCACCGTCTGCCTGATCCACTTGGAAATGGTCGCAGCAGATGCGGCCTGCCCATTACGAGGTCCATCCATAAGAACAAACAAGGAATCGGATTTCCTAATCGGTTCAGTCACCGCCAGGTACACCCGAATCGCCCTTACCACATCTAAAGAATGCAAAGCAATTTCCTTAGGATGTTCAGGCTTAGGACATAGGGACAGCAGCACAATGTCTTCATTCAAATGAAACCCAGAGACAACCTTTAGGAAGGAACGCTTGACAGGGTCGCCACCACTTTGTCCCTATAAATGAACGACAGGACAATGTAGCCAACTCCGACACGCGACGTGCAGAAGTAATGGCTACCAAGAAAGCCACCTTCTGTGACAGAGTGAGCAGAGGAATTTCTAGAAGATTTTCAAAGGGAGGCCTTTGAAGCACCAACAGAACCAAATTGAGATCCCACGGAGGTACCAGGGATCGCACCGCAGGAGCCAGATGGCGAACTCCCTGCACAAAAGTGTGAGCCAAGGACTTCGCTGCCAATGGCCTTTGGAAAAAAAAATAGCCAAGGTGGAAGTCCAGCCCTTGATGGTGCACAGAGCCAGACGTTGATCTACACCCAATTGTAGAAACTCCAACAGGCGATAGACAGAAAAGGAGCGAGGAGAAACCCCCCTGACTCACACCAAGTAGTGTATGCCTTCCAAACTCAATGATAAACTCTCCTGGAAGTAGACTTTCTAGCCTTCAATTGCGTAGGAATCCCCGACTCCGACAGCCCTCTGTCTTTTTTCAATAGCCACGCCGTTAAAGCCAGTGACCGTAAAGCTGGGTGGAAGATTGGTCCCTGAGACAGAAGATCTTCCCTGAGAGGAAGCTCCCAAGGGACGTCTTCTACCAGCCTTACCTGGCCTGCGTACCAAGACCGGCGAGGCCAGTCTGGCACCACCAGAATGACTGGAATCCCTTCTACCTTGATTCTGCGTAGCAGTCTCGACAGAAGTTGTATTGGAGGAAAGGCATAAATCAGACAGTACTGACCCCAAGGGGCCACCAGGGGGTCTGCAGCGTCGGCTAGAGGATCCCGAGACCTTGACACGAACCTCTGCACTTTCCTGTTGAGCAGGTTCGCATCAGGGGTCCCCCACCAAAAACACAGGTGAAGAGATTGTATCCGCACAGAATGTCCTTGCAGACGATCCGTCCATTGAGACAGACAAAGTCTGATTGCCCGAATCTCCAGGATGTTGATCGGCAACCTGGACTCTTCCTGAGTCCAGACACCTTGGGCCGAACACACTCCCAAGACACCTCCCTATCTGGACAGACTGGCATCCGTGGTTATTACAGTCCAATACAGGGGGAGAAAGGATTTTCCCAGACGTAGAGTCGGGGAACGGAGCCACCATAGGAGAGATTCCCTCGAACGCCCACTCAACAGAATCAGATTGTCCAATGACAGCGGATCCTTGTTCCATTTGATCAGAATCTCCCTTTGCAAAGATCTGGTGTGGAACTGCGCAAATGGAACCGCCTCGAAGGTGGATATCATCAGACCCACCACTTGCATGCAAGTCCTTAGTGACGATCGATGGTTGGACAACAGGAGCTGAACAGCATCCTGTAGCTTCAGAAGTTTTGTCTGAGAAAGAAACTGATGATGAAAGCTGATGCTGAATCCAGTGTCAGACCCAAGTAGTCCATCTTTGTGGACGGAGACAGTGCAGATTTCCGAAAATTGTGTCCACCCGAACTCCTGCAGAGTTCGCACCGTAACGTCCAAGTCAGCTTCTAGAGCTGAGGAAGACTCTGCACGCAGAAGTAAATCATCCAGGTAACCTAGTACTGCGATCCCCTTCTGCTGTAACAAGGCCAACACTAGGGCAAAAACCTTTGTGAACACTGGAGGAGCTGAAGCAAGACCAAAGGGTAATGCCCTATATTGAAAGCGCTGATGCCTGCCATATATTGGAATATGAAGGTAAGCGTCCTCAAGATCAATAGAGGCCAGCAGATCTCCTTGATGCAGGAAAGCCATTACTGTGCGAATGGACTCCATCCAAAATTTCTGAACCCACACAAAGTGGTTCAGAGCCTTGATAATTCAAGATCGGACGAACCTTGCCTTCCTTCCTGGGAACTGTAAAAAGATTTGAATAAAAGCCTTGGAAACGTTCAGACTCTGGAATTGGCACAATAACCCCTTGTGCTAACAGGTCCTGCACTGTTCCGTAGAGGCCCTGTAGCCGATCTGGAGACAGGCATAAGTTGGAAGGAAAGAACCTTGCCAAAGGCAAGGACCGAAACTCGATCTTGTAACCTAACCTAATCAGTTTGTGGATCCATTTGTCCTGAATGAGCAAGGTCCACGGATCCACAAAGAATCAAAGAAGCGGGTGAGGGCACCCCTTCAGGCTGGAGAAGGCTTGTCCGTGGAACCAGAAGCGCCAGCTTTGGACTTACCATTCAAGAGTTTCTTGGAGCCTCCGGCAAAGGTACAGGTGGATCTCGAGCCCTTTTCTTGCGAGCCACCCGAACGAAAAGGCCGCTTGTGAGCCGAAAAGAAGGGACCCCACTTACATCGAGGTTCCTTGCCCTTAGCAGCCTGCGGAAGTAAAGTACTTTCACCTCCCGTAAGACCCTTATTGATCTCTTCCATAGAGGCACTGAACAGAACCTACAAAAGGGACATCAGTCTGCACCTTTTTAGAAGCCTGACCAGTACTTCAACCAGATCATGCGGCGAAGGATCACCGCTGCTGTCACAGATACCCTGCCGGCCAAGAGAGCCGCACCCAGGGATGCATCACAAATATACTGTAACCCTTAAACAAAAAATGTTATATGAGCGAAGGGGGCGCTGGTGCTTATGTGTATCAAATAAAGAGTTATTCCAACAGTGTATGAACAACAATTATTAATATACAATGTAAAATACTCATATATAACTCATATATAATTTTTTGTTTAATTGTGCATACACATTTAAAAGGGGCAGCAGGTCTTTTTTTCAGTGTTCCGTTTTAGTGACTAGGCGCCTTCACCCTCCCGTTTATTTACATACTGTACCTCTAGGGTCAACTGATCCACCAGGTCAGCCAGTTCAGAAGGGTGTTGACTCCCCTCTAGATCCTGGCGCAAAATCTTAGCCCATTCTGTTAAGGTCTGGGATACCAAGGTGATAGCAAACACCAGTCTTAAAATTAAATTGGCCACAGTAAAGAGGTACCAGGCCAGAGCCTCAGCTCTTTTGTCCACGGGGTCCTTAAAAGACGAGGAATCTTCCACCGGCAAAAGTGTGGCCTGATTGAGCCTGGAAACCTGAGAGTCCACCAATGGTGGAACCATTTGTTTCTTCAGAAGAGACTCCTCAAAGGGATATCCTCAAGAAAAACGCTTCGGTATACCAACCATGCATTTCGGGGAACCCCACTGACTAGTGACAATCTCGTCAAAATAGGCAAGAGTGGGAAACACCTTGTTTATCTTGGAAGACTTGCGAGTGCCAAATTGCACCGGTGTAGCCGACTCAGCAGCAGCTGGGTCCTCCAACTTTAAAGTTTCCTGCACTGACATAATCAGGGCCTCCACCAGCACGTTTTCATGCACAGCTGCAGTGGAGGAGGACTCATCCTCACTATTAGAGCACTCAGCATGCGTGGACGCAGACCCAGTGGGCTGGCTCTCGTCCATGGCAGCCAAATCCACCTCCTACTCTGAGGAAGCAGAGAAAACAGGTGAAGGCGGAGAGCGCTTCTTGCCAGGCCTCCTTTGCAGGGCCATATCTACTTTGGCTACTAGCGACTGCAGGGCTGCTGTCATGGCCGCCAGGGCAGACTGAGACCCAGAGGGTCCCGCAGCTTCCAGGAGTGGATCAGGTGGTGAAACACGCTCCATGACCACAAAGGGTTAAATGGAACCGAGCTGCATTTTTTTTTTAAATGGGAGGCCACTCCCCCCTGTGCACCGCTGGGGCACCACAGCAATCACCTGCAGCGATATATACAGCAGAGGAAGGAATATATACTCCCAGAGACTCATCACCCTGTGTAGTTCACACAGGAACAGTTGACTGTAATTCACACAGGAGCAAAAATAATAAAGAAAAAGTAAAAAATTCCATTCAAATAGAAAGAAATGCCAGGACCGCAGATCCCAGCAGAGAGCCAGGTCCTTGCTCCTGACTAGGCAGAAAAAAACTGGAGTCCTACAGCAGGAAGTTATGGTATACCCTCTGGGGCTTCCCCAGGGGCATAAACAAAAAGGTTTCTGCCTAGTCCTACTCCTAGAGAGCAAGAACATAAGCCCAATGGTTTGAAGACTTGAAGCTGTGTCTGTCAGTCAATGAAAGAGAAAAGTACATTTCTTTTGAGGGGCTTAACCAGAATTCCCATAGCCCGATAGCAACATTTTTATTGGCTTCACCCCCCCCCCAACAACATGAATTCATGATACAGAACTCAACAGTCATAGTTAATAGTCTTAAACCAAGAGGTAAGAGTAAAAGACAAGGGCAAGGGTCAAAAAAAATGCTCCAGTGTCAGTAAGAGAGAAAAAAGCCTGCCAGTGGGAGGAAAAGAAAACCTCCCCCCCCCCCCCACAGGTAGTGAGTATGAAGAAAAAGTGCTCTGGGTTCAATGATCAAAGGGAGGAAAACAATGTTCTAAAATCAATAGCTAAACAAAATGCACTATGTTAATTATCAGTATGAGTGAAAATGCTTCATTAGTGGTCAGGAGGGGTAACAGAAATGTCTCATCCGTGGGCAGTGGAAGGTATGAAAAAAAAAAGCCAAATTAGGGGTCAGTAGTAGGAAAAAATGCCCTGGCTCTAGTGATCAGAAGTAGGGTTGAGCAAACCCGGACTGTATTGTTCGTACCGGACTTTTGGGTATTCGGTACCCGGACCCGAACCTGGACATTTCACTGTATGTTCGGGTACTGTCCGTTGTTCGGTAACGTTATTTTAATGTTTTGGCGCGGTTTTAATGGCGCGCTTTCAACAGCCAATCAGAAAGCGTTTAACTAGTGTGCCCTAGAAGCCATCACAGCCATGTCTAGTAATGGCATGGCTGTGATAGGCCAGTGCAGCATGTGACCCAGACTCTATATAAGCTGGAGTCACACAGCGCCGCGCATCACTCTGCTAATACTACTGTAGGGAGAGGTTCCTGACTGCTGCTGCTGAGGGACAGATAGGACTTTACTATAGGGCGAGGCTGGAGAGATTGCTTGTAGGGAAAGTATAGGAGGAACAATCTGCTTTATCATACAGCGATCTACATTGATTTGATTTTGTGGGGTGCAGTGAACAATGTCTTTGCCAGGAGGGAGGGATAGCCATTTACTGTAGGGTTAGGCTGGAGAGATTGCTTTTAGGGAAAGCATAGATATGAACAATCTGCTTTAATCAGACAGCGATCTACATTGATTGTATTGTGTGGGGGTGCAGTAGAACAATCTTTATGCCCTGACCTGAGCCAAGTGAGGAGGAGAAGGGAGAAATAAAACATTTTTATCAGTCTGTTAGGCGTGCGGTGCTGCACATTTCATGCAACCTCAGTGCATATGTGTGTGCTTGATCTGCATTTAAAAAAGAAAAAACATTTTTTCCTTTATATTTACCTTTAAAGACTATGTCAGACAGACATTGCTTTTCTAACCTCCTCTTCAAAAAGCACCAATGTGAGGGGAGAATAATTATTTTACAGTATTTAGGGTAAAACATTTTTTTTTAGTTTTTCATTCATACATTACAGTGAGATACACCCATTGCATACTGCTGTATTGCGCCGTGCAATAAAAAAACTATTTAGGGGACAAAAGAGTGTATTGCTGCCCTGTCTGCATATGTTACAGTGACATACACCCATTGCATAATGTTCTATTGCGCCGTGCAATAAAAAAAAACGATTTAGGGGACAAAAGAGTTTATTGCTGCCCTGTCTGCATATGTTACAGTCACATACACCCATTGCATACTGTTCTATTGCGCCGTTCAATAAAAAAAACTATTAAGGGGACAAAATAGTTTATTGCTGCCCTCTCCACATATGTTACAGTGACATACACCCATTGCATACTGTTGTATTGCACCGTGCAATAAAAAAACATTTAGGGGCAAAAAAGTTTATTGCTGCCCTGTCTGCATATGTTACAGTGACATACACCCATTGCGTACTGTTCTATTGCGCTGTGCAATAAAAAAAACTATTAAGGGGACAAAATAGTTTATTGCTGCCCTGTCCACATATGTTACAGTGACATACACCCATTACATACTGTTCTATTGCGCCGTGCATTAAAAAAAAACATTTAGGGGCAAAAAAGTTTATTGCTGCCCTGTCCGCATATGTTACAGTGACATACACCCATTGCATACTGTTCTATTGCGCCGTGCAATAAAAAAAACATTTAGGGGCAAAAAAGTTTATTGCGGCCCTGTCAGCATATGTTATAGTTACATACACCCATTGCATACAGTTGAATTGCGCCTTGCAATAGAAAAAACTATTTAGGGGACAAAAAAAGTTGATTGCGGCCCTGTCTGCATATGTTACAGTGAGATACACCCATTGCGTACTGTTGAATTGCGCCTTGCAATAAAAAAACTATTTAGGGGACCAAAAGAGTTTATTGCTGCCCTGTCCGCATATGATACAGTGACATACACCCATTGCGTACAGTTGAATTGCGCCTTGCAATAAAAAAAAACTATTTAGGGGACAAAAAAAGTTGATTGCGGCCCTGTCTGCATATGTTACAGTGACATACACCCATTGCGTACTGTTGAATTGCGCCTTGCAATAAAAAAACGATTTAGGGGACCAAAAGAGTTTATTGCTGCCCTGTCCGCATATGTTACAGTGACATACACCCATTGCATACTGTTCTATTGCGCCGTGCAATGAAAAAAACTATTTAGGGGACAAAGAAAGTTGATTGTGACCCTGTCTGCATATGTTACAGTGACATACACCCATTGCGTACAGTTGAATTGCGCCTTGCAATAAAAAAAACTATTTAGGGGACAAAAAAAGTTGATTGCGGCCCTGTCTGCATATGTTACAGTGAGATACACCCATTGTGTACTGTTGAATTGCGCCTTGCAATAAAAAAAATATTTAGGGGACCTAAAGAGTTTATTGCTGCCCTGTCCGCATATGTTACAGTGACATACACCCATTGCATACAGTTGAATTGCGCCTTGCAATAAAAAAAACTATTAAGGGGACAAAAAAAGTTGATTGCGGCCCTGTCTGCATATGTTACAGTGACATACACCCATTGCGTACTGTTGAATTGCGCCTTGCAATAAAAAAACGATTTAGGGGACCAAAAGAGTTTATTGCTGCCCTGTCCGCATATGTTACAGTGACATACACCCATTGAATACTGTTCTATTGCGCCGTGCAATAAAAAAAACTATTTAGGGGACAAAAGAGTTTATTGCTGCCCTGTCCGCATATGTTACAGTGACATACACCCATTGCATACTGTTCTATTGCGCCGTGCAATAAAAAAAACCATAAAAACATTTAGGGGCAAAAAAGTTTATTGCAGCCCTGTCCGCATATGTTACAGTGACATAAACCCATTGCGTACTGCTGAATTGCACCTTGCAATAAAAAAAACTATTAAGGGGACAAAAAAGTTGATTGCGGCCCTGTCTGCATATGTTACAGTGACATACACCCATTGCGTACTGTTGTATTGCGCCGTGCAAAAAAAAAAAGCATGTAGGGGCAAAAAGGTTTATTGCGGCCCTGTCCGCATATGTTACAGTGAGATACACTCATTGCGTACTGTTGAATTGCGCCTTGCAATAAAAAACTATTTAGGGGACCAAAGAGTTTATTGCTGCCCTGTCCGCATATGTTACAGTGACATACACCCATTGCGTACTGTTCTATTGCACCGTGCAATAAAAAAAACTATTTAGGGGAAAAAAGAGTTTATTGCTGCCCTGTAGGCATATGTTACAGTGACATACACCCATTGCATACTGTTCTATTGCGCCGTGCAATGAAAAAAACTATTTAGGGGACAGAAAGATATTAAATTGCGGCTTAGTCTGTATCTGTACGTGTGAGATACACTCGTTGGATACTGTTGTTCTAGTCCACTATTCAATAAACACCCATTTTGGGAAAAAAATATTACATTGCAGCTTAGTCTGCATATTTTACTGTGAGATACACTCGTTGTATACTGTTGTTCCAGTCCACTATTCAATAAACACCCATTTAGGGAAAAAATATTAAATTGTGGCCTAGTCTGTATCTGTACGTGTGAGATACACCCGTTGTATACTGTTGTTCTAGTCCGCTATTCAATAAACACCCATTTAGGGAAAAAATATTAAATTGCGGCCCAGTCTGTATCTGTACGTGTAATAAAAGAATGGCTGGAGCTCTGATACACTGGGTAACAGCTACTGTGGAAGCAAGATATCGGGCCAGTGCATGGCAGAAAAAGAATGTATATGTAGAGGCATTACCTACATAACGGTATGTGGGGTAAAGTCCATAAATGTAAAGGAGATGAACTATGGGGTGGAAGTAAGCACGAAGGGCCGGCTCAGCTGCACAGGAGTCAATCTGTAGACAGGGTAAAGAAAAGAACAAGCGGAGCGCCTCTAAGTGCAATACGTTTAATGGAGAAAAAAACATACAGTGTGAAGTAACTCACTAGACGAAAGGAAATGAAGGCTCAAGTGCAACGTCCTGGGGTCAAGCCGTCCAATAGCTGGTGCCGGGAGAGGAGAAGTTGGTGCTATCCGGTGGATGGAATGGCGGGGAGATGCCGGCTCTCGCTTCGCCGGGACCGGACTCTCGAGGCAGGCTGTTACTCAGCGTCGACCATGTGACGTAGGCAGGGTCAAGGTGCACACGACGCGTTTCTGAGCGTGCGCCAAGCTCGTGGGGAGCATGCGCGCTCTTTCTTCAGGTGTAGATGCCGGGACCATTGTAAGCCAGGGAATTTATACACACGTAATGTGTGAGTAGGAGTACACAAAGATTAAGTGACCAATGAGGTACTATGGCGGCCATATTTAAAGGCTCAAACCATGCAAGATTACACAGTAATAGATAAAACATACACTATTGGTGAAAATAAATAATTAAATAAATAAAACAAAACGAAATGTGAGGGGAATGTGTACATATAAAAACAAAGAAGAGTACAATGTAGATATAAACCCTAAGCTAATATCTCAATATAAAATGAAATAAAGTAATATGAAATAAAAATAGAAAATAAAAAATAAAAATAAAAATAATAATAAATGAATGAATAAAATATAAAATGGTAAATAATAATGGAGAGTAATAGCTAGAAAATGAATAAAAAATGAAAAAAATATAAAGAAAAATAATGAGTGTAATGAAATTTATATGATGAGAGTGCCAAATGATGATGGGAAATACTACATTGATATTGAGTTTGCGTGTAAAAGATACACGCACATGTACACACATATACCTATGTATGCATATGCATACGCGTACCCGCCCACATCCATATGTACACATAAAAATGTATACAATAAATATTTAATAAAAATATTGGTTAGAAGATATTTTCTCCAAAACGTGTGTTTAAAGGATATGGGAATAATTAATATAAGATTATATAAAAGGATATAAAGGGATGTGAGAAAAATGGACATATACATGTATGTACATACATATATATATATATATACACATACACATGTATATGGCAGGTGAGATGAATATATTAAAAAAAAATATATTATAAAATATTAAAATATAAAAAAAGCCCCCAATAAACTACCTGAGCATTGCAAAGCCCCATCATTGAACCTCATTCCCCTCAAGGGAATGTATCCATGTAAGAAAAAATTATGTAAGACATGTGATTTTATTATTTATGGACAAAAATCCTTTTCCCATGAAGGCCACACATATTCGTTGGACAATTTTTACAATTGTTCCACAGATCATGTGGTATATTGTCTGACTTGCCCTTGTAAATTATTATATGTGGGCCGCACCATATGTCCTTTGCGCCAACGGTTTGGCAAACACCGGTGGCTTATTGAGGAAGGGTCCGATAAACATAGTGTCCCCAGACATTTCCTAGAATATCACAACAAATCTACTGAGGGGTTGAGAGTTTGGATTATTGAGGCCATATCCAATAAATTACCAGAGGCCCAGCGGTTCTCTAGGCTCTGCGAACGTGAGACTTTTTGGATTTTTTCTTTGAACACATTAAAACCGTATGGACTAAATGAGGAACTTGAAATCAGTACTATTTTATAATTATTGTTTCTCTTATAGAGGTCCTTTTATATAAAATATACACCATTAAATATTGTGACTTTTTAATATTTTAATATTTTATAATATATTTTTTTTAATATATTCATCTCACCTGCCATATACATGTGTATGTGTATATATATATATATATGTATGTACATACATGTATATGTCCATTTTCTCACATCCCTTTATATCCTTTTATATAATCTTATATTAATTATTCCCATATCCTTTAAACACACGTTTTGGAGAAAATATCTTCTAACCAATATTTTTATTAAATATTTATTGTATACATTTTCATGTGTACATATGGATGTGGGCGGGTACGCGTATGCATATACATACATAGGTATATGTGCATATGTGTGTACATGTGCGTGTATCTTTTACACCCAAACTCAATATCAATGTAGTATTTCCCATCATATAAATGTCATTACACTCATTATTTTTCTTTATATTTTTTTCATTTTTTATTCATTTTCTAGCTATTACTCTCCATTATTTTTTACCATTTTATATTTTATTCATTCATTTATTATTATTTTTATTTTTTATTTTCTATTTTTATTTCATATTACTTTATTTCATTTTATATTGAGATATTAGCTTAGGGTTTATATCTACATTGTACTCTTCTTTGTTTTTATATGTACACATTCCCCTCACATTTCGTTTTGTTTTATTTATTTAATTATTTATTTTCACCAATAGTGTATGTTTTATCTATTACTGTGTAATCTTGCATGGTTTGAGCCTTTAAATATGGCCGCCATAGTACCTCATTGGTCACTTAATCTTTGTGTACTCCTACTCACACATTACGTGTGTATAAATTCCCTGGCTTACAATGGTCCCGGCATCTACACCTGAAGAAAGAGCGCGCATGCTCCCCACGAGCTTGGCGCACGCTCAGAATCGCGTCGTGTGCACCCTGACCCTGCCTACGTCACATGGTCGACGCTGAGTAACAGCCTGCCTCGAGAGTCTGGTCCCGGCGAAGCGAGAGCCGGCATCTTCCCGCCATTCCATCCACCGCATAGCACCAACTTCTCCTCTCCCGGCACCAGCTATTGGACGGCTTGACCCCAGGACGTTGCACTTGAGCCTTCATTTCCTTTCGTCTAGTGAGTTACTTCACACTGTATGTTTTTTTCTCCATTAAACGTATTGCACTTAGAGGCGCTCCGCTTGTTCTTTTCTTTATTGTATCTGTACGTGTGAGATACAGCCGTTGTATACTGTTGTATTGCGCCTTGCAATGAAAACTCATTTCGGGGAAGATCCAAAATTTGAAAAATATGAGGAGAAGGTTAAATAAGGGACGTGGCCTGGGTCGTGGTGTTGCTGGTGGAGCTCCTGTTGCAAGGAGAGGACGTGGTCGATCTGTGCCAGCTACACGCACAGGTGAAACACCTTCCTCAGCTGCGAGTAGGCGACAGAACCTGAAGCAGTATTTGGCAGGGCGTAATGTGCCTCTACAAAGGTTGAGGCCAGAACAAGTACAGGTGAGTAGATTGGGTTGCTAACTGGATCCCCGTTACAAGGACAATGTACCGTCCTTAATTCCCTCACTGGAGCGTGATCGGAAGATGCGCGAATACAAGCGCACACTGGTAGAAACGCGCTGCTGGTGGCATTCCCACCTGACAGCGGGGGCACAGTGGAAGCACAAGGCCAAGGCAGGGGAGGAGGAGGAAGAGGTCATCAAGGCTGCCAGGGCACCGCCAGCACCTCAGAAGGCAGGGTTAGCATGGCCGACATGTGGAAAAGCTTTGTCAGCACGCCACAACAAGCTGCAGCACCAGCAGCTGATATGGAACATCTTAGCAGGAGGCAGCATTTCACTAACATGGTGGAGCAGTATGTGTGCACACGCCTAGACGTACTGAATGACGGGTCTGCCCCCTTCAACTTCTGGGTCTCCAAGTTGGGCACATGGCCTGAGCTTTCCCTTTACGCCTTGGAGGTGCTGGCCTGCCCTGCAGCCAGTGTATTATCTGAACGGGTATTTAGCATGGCTGGGGGCGTTATCACAGACAAGCGCAGCCGCCTGTCCAGAGCCCATGTGGACAAGCTCACGTTCATTAAAATGAACCAGGCATGGATCCCACAGGACTTGTCCGTACCTTGTGCAGAATAGTCATGTATACCGGCCTTACCCAGCCATTGCTGGATTTGATCTTTCTTACTCTTTTGGGGTGTTTTTTATTAAAAACCAAAACCAGCTTTGGCTACCTCGTCCTCCTCCTCCACTGCGGCCACTTCCACCTACACCACCATATCCCCCGCCACCTCAACCTCCTACTCCATATGGGCCTCGTCCTCCTCCTACATCATTCAAGATGATTATTTTTTATTTTTCTGTTTTTTCTGTTCTTTTAAGTTAGTTCCCTATCCACATTTGTTTGCAGAGCACTTGCCATGCTCTTAAGATGATTTTCCTGCCATTTGCAGCCCTCTAGCCCTTTCCATGTGTGTTTTAGAGGTGTTTTAGTGCTCAAAAGTTCGGGTCTCCATTGACTTCAATGGGGTTCGGGATCGGGACAAAGTTCGGGTTAAGTCCTGGTCACAAACCCGGACTTTTTTTTTCAAGTTCGGCTCAACTCTAATTAGAAGCAAAAAAAATGCTCCGACTTCAGTGATCAATGGCAGCAAAGAATGTCTAAGCATTAAGGGTTAGTAATAGGAAAAAATGGCAGTGTAGGGATTGGGAGAAAGGATGCCCCAGTGTCAGCAGTCAATAGAAGAAGAGCATGCCCCAAAACTAGTTAGAGGTAAAATATTAGGAACCTATACCTGGAGGGCTCTGGGGCTGGGGGCATTGTATGGGACCCTGCGGATGGCTGGGGACTTTGTAGCAGGCTAGGGAAAACTCTAGAGCAATGGCGGAACCACAAAGGGCTCTGCATGGGGCTGGGGTTCTGTAGAAGGCTAAGGGACATGGTAGGACTCTGTAGAAAAAAGGGGGCTCTGGAGGAAGGCTGGGGGAACAATACTATAGGGGGCGCTACACTGTAGAGGGTTGTAGAGGAAATAAGGGGAGAACTGCATTGTAGGGAGCACTTGCAGGGGACAGTGTGCAACAGAGACTTCTCTCCCTACCACACTTTCAGTTTAGACCGGGTGTCAGTACAGGCACCCCATGATGAGCGAAAGTGAAACTTTCCCTTTAACCTCTCTCTGTTCTCATGACAGGTCACATGACTGGGAGAGGAAGGACGGGATTTCTCTCACCAGCTGGCACTCACACTGTAAAGAGGTATGCAGCATTTGGGGAGGCATTCATTTACAATGCCTCCCTGTAATGCCTCATGGAGCAGTGCATTCCAGCATCAGTGCACCCTATGCTACTCTGCAGAATGTCCTTGGATCCTAGGACACACCAAGGAGAGCTTCCTTCGAGCCAGCACCCCTCATTTATGGCCCCCCAGCCTGGGCTCACAGCCACTGCATGGGCTGCTATGGCTGTAGTTTCACCAGTGTTGCTATTACTAACAAAAGGCATAATGAATTGCTATGCAAGGGTAACATTAGTAAAATTTTATTTATGTAAGCAATCTAAAAAGTTTTGACAGTCTCTTTAAGGATGAATATCATCCAGAATTACTTAAAGATCATTACCTGGTGCTTGTTCTCAAGTCCCAGTATCTTATGTACGTATCATAGCCACATGATAACAAAATGGAAGGTGTTTCATAGCAGACATCCAGAACACCAGCACCTCGTTTAAATTCAGTTCCAAGGCAGTCCATCAGTTGGCCACTGCAATGACAAGAAATTCCTTTTAAATTGGCATTAATGAGTAACCACAGTCTTTTATATACAGGTTGCCTTTTGGGTGTGCTAGATGTGCACACACCCATTTATTATGAAAGACATTGCATTATGGAAGGACAAATTCACATGAAAGCAGCAACAAAATATTATTGATTTTACACTAAACATCAGAATAAGACATGAAACCTCTATCAACTGGCCCTGCATTTTTTAAAAGACTGGGCTGCTGCTGGATTGCAGATTAAGGTACAATGGGAACCTAAGTGAAAACACAGCTTTGGACCTACCCTCCCTGGTCCCTTAGATTGACATTGATAATGATTGCAATAGGCACAGAGAAGCTGCTCTTATATGCAATGTGTATTCTGGCATTGTCACTTAAGATACCAATGCATCTTCCCTTGTAAATTGACAGGCAGGTGCAAAGCTTGGACCATTGCTTGAACCCCTTGTTTAACTGCAGGAGCATGAAGGCTGTAGCAGGGCCACCTGGACATCTACTGAGTCCTGATCTCTTGCCTAGGTTGTCTTGTGGATGATTCATCTCTGGGTTTGCCTGAAGGCCAAAGCAGAGTTAAAGCTAAATCTCAAAAGAAAGAACTACTGGCTATACACATACTGCAGGTGTATATATTTATGTGTAGATGGGGACCGAAATAAGCATCAGCCTTTCATGTGCATTTACCCAATTTGAACATTTTTATTCATTAATAAAACTAACTGAGAATTACAAGCACCAGGGAGCTGACACCATTACACAAATATTCTCTGGCACAACAGCCCCTATGGAAAATACTAGCATTCCCAGACTTCCAATCCAGGCATGGCTGTTACCTATTACTATGCCAGGATACATGTAAATCTTTAAATGTTAAACTTTGCTTTGAACAAGTTAGCTGAGATGATACTCTAGTCAGCCCCCTGTAATCTCACCACAGATCATAAATCATTATGTAAGAACAGACATCTTCTATCACATGAGAATATATTTTCATTGCTCAGATACAGTAAAGACCAGTAATATTTATTAAACCAGATGCATATATGTCTCTTTTTGGAACATATGCTGTTTTTTTACTGAAATGCTGTCTCAATCCTCCAGTCTGGTCCCTGAAGCAGGTGTCTGAGGCACACATCCAACTTCATGTTCTTAAGCAGTGACATTGCATATTAAAATGTGTATTTGCTCCAATTCACTGTAGAACCTGCTGACACATGGACTCCCCAAGAAGAATCGGACCATTGTTTTATTACACTTGAAATAACTATTTTTTGTAATGCATAAGTGTACAAGATGGTCTTTCTCATCACTCCCACAATGTGTACGTCTCATCAATCTAACCTGAAAATTGGTGCAATTCAAGAAATGTTCTATGACAACATTGCTAAGTTTCCTTTTTCAGTTATATTGAATGCCACACCTCTTGCATATCAAATCCCATTTCTAAAGTCAGATATTAGTGTTGTTAGGTTAAGCACACAGGACTTGCTTGAACACAAAGCTGGGTAACATCTGGGTGTATCTGGATTAGATTTTGGCAAACTGTTAATTCATGCAGAGGTATATATCCTAATTTCTGATTTCCTGTCTCTGAAAGTTATCTACAAATGTATACAGTGACATTTTTTTTTTTTTTTAGTAATGGGTGCGAAGCAGTAATTTATCTTTCCCCTGAAACCAAAGATTGTCACCTCTTCATTCAGAAAAAAATGACTTTATGAATAGTGTTGAGCGAACACGGACTGTATTATTCGTGTTCGTACCGAATAATTGGATTTTTTGTACCCGAACACGGACACGGACACTTTACTGTATGTTCGGGTAAAAATCCGTGTTCGGTCGTTTTATTTCCGGGTTTTGCATGCTTTGGCGCTCTTTTCATGGCGGGCTTTCAACAGCCAATCAACAATCGTTTAACTGGTGTGCCTTAAGCCATCCCAGCCATGCCTGCAAATGTCTTAGTAGCTGTGATTGGCCGTCTGAAGCATGTGACCAAGTCTTTATAAGTTCGAGGCAGCCGCAGCGGCGTCATTATGCTGCTTATATCAGGGACAGAGCACACATCAACGTGCTGGCTGCTGATTAGGGAAAGATAGGCAGGAAAAAACCATTTGTGTCCGGATAGAATTGAGGGACAGGTCGGAGTGTTTAGGCAGGGCGAGTTGTAGGCATTTTAGGGATAGAGTCTGCTGAATTATAGGGTCAGTGTCTTCTACAAACTACAATCGATATTGCTGTGTGGGGGGTGGGGTGAATCTGCACTCAATCCTGATCTACGATCTCTTCTCAATCCTGTTAGGGACAGAGTCTGCTGAATTTTAGGGAAACTGTGTTCTACAAACTACAATCGATATTGCTGTGTGGTGTGGGATTGGAGATAGGCAGGTGTCAGTGATCCACATCCATTTTTCTGTGTGTGAGCTGCAGTGAACACAATCTTTTTGGGCTGCAGTGAACACAATCTTTTTGGGCTGCAGTGAACACAATCTTTTTGGGCTGCAGTGAACACAATCTTTTTGGGCTGCAGTGAACACAATCTTTTTGGGCTGCAGTGAACACAATCTTTTTGGGGTGCAGTGAACAAAATCTTTTTGGGGTGCAGTGAACACAATCCTTTTTGGTGTGCAGTGAACACAATCTTTGTGGGGTGCAGTGAACAAAATCCTTTGTGGGGTGCAGTGAACACAATCTTTTTGGGGTGCAGTGAACAAAATCCTTTTTGGGGTGCAGTGAACAACATCCTTTTTGGGGTGCAGTGAACACAATCTTTTTGGGGTGCAGTGAACAAAATCCTTTGTGGGGTGCAGTGAACACAATCTTTTTGGGGTGCAGTGAACACAATCTTTTTGGGGTGGAGTGAACAACATCCTTTTTGGGGTGCAGTGAACAAAATCCTTTTTGGGGTGCAGTGAACAAAATCATTTTTGGGGTGCAGTGAACACAATCTTTTTGGGGTGCAGTGAACACAATCTTTGTGGGGTGCAGTGAACACAATCTTTTTGGGGTGGAGTGAACAACATCCTTTTTGGGGTGCAGTGAACAACATCCTTTTTGGGGTGCAGTGAACACAATCTTTTTGGGGTGCAGTGAACACAATCTTTGTGGGGTACAGTGAACAGAATCTTTGTGGGGTGCAGTGAACACAATCTTTGGGGGGTACAGTGAACACAATCTTTTTGGGGTGCAGTGAACACAATCTTTGTGGGGTGCAGTGAACACAATCTTTTTGGGGTGGAGTGAACAAAATCATTTTTGGGGTGCAGTGAACAACATCCTTTTTGGGGTGCAGTGATCAAAATCCTTTTTGGGGTGCAGTGAACACAATCTTTTTGGGGTGCAGTGAACAAAATCCTTTGTGGGGTGCAGTGAACAGAATCTTTGTGGGGTGCAGTGAACACAATCTTTGGGGGGGTACAGTGAACACAATCTTTTTGGGGTGCAGTGAACACAATCTTTGTGGGGTGCAGTGAACACAATCTTTGTGGGGTGCAGTGAACACAATCTTTGGGGGGTACAGTGAACACAATCTTTTTGGGGTGCAGTGAACACAATCTTTGGGGGGTACAGTGAACACAATCTTTTTGGGGTGCAGTGAACACAATCTTTGTGGGGTGCAGTGAACACAATCTTTGGGGGGGTACAGTGAACACAATCTTTTTGGGGTGCAGTGAACAACATCCTTTTAGGGTGCAGTGAACACAATCTTTGTGGGGTGCAGTGAACAACATCCTTTTAGGGTGCAGTGAACACAATCTTTGTGGGGTACAGTGAACAGAATCTTTGTGGGGTGCAGTGAACACAATCTTTGGGGGGTACAGTGAACACAATCTTTGTGAGGTGCAGTGAACACAATCTTTGTGGGGTGCAGTGAACACAATCATTGTGGGGTGCAGTGAACTCAATCTTTGTGGGGTACAGTGAACACAATCTCATACTTCTGAAGATTTGAGGGTGCTGCCTGTTCCATACTCCCCCTACTCCTCATCTAGCCTTTTAGGGGTACAAACAATAGTAATTGGGGCCTAGTGTGGTTGTGTACGTGTGATATACATACACTTTTTTTGGATCATATTTTCTATTCCGCTATTTAATCAAAAACCTTTGGGGATCAGTTAAATTGGGGGATAGTCTGTGTTGGTACGTGTGAGAGAGATCCACCTTTCCAAGTTGTTGGGGTTCATCTCATACTTCTGAAGGTTTGAGGGTGCTGCCTGTTCCATACCCCCCCTACTCCTCATCTAGCCTTTTAGGGGTACAAACAATAGTAATTGGGGCCTAGTGTGGTTGTGTACGTGTGATATACATACACTTTTTTTGGATCATATTTTCTATTCCGCTATTTAATCAAAAACCTTTGGGGATCAGTTAAATTGGGGGATAGTCTGTGTTGGTACGTGTGAGAGAGATCCACCTTTCCAAGTTGTTGGGGTTCATCTCATACTTCTGAAGGTTTGAGGGTGCTGCCTGTTCCATACCCCCCCTACTCCTCATCTAGCCTTTTAGGGGTACAAACAATAGTAATTGGGGCCTAGTGTGGTTGTGTACGTGTGATATACATACACTTTTTTTGGATCATATTTTCTATTCCGCTATTTAATCAAAAACCTTTGGGGATCAGTTAAATTGGGGGATAGTCTGTGTTGGTACGTGTGAGAGAGATCCACCTTTCCAAGTTGTTGGGGTTCATCTCATACTTCTGAAGGTTTGAGGGTGCTGCCTGTTCCATACTCCCCCTACTCCTAGCCTTTTAGGGGTACAAACAATAGTAATTGGGGCCTAGTGTGGTTGTGTACGTGTGATATACATACACTTTTTTTGGATCATATTTTCTATTCCGCTATTTAATCAAAAACCTTTGGGGATCAGTTAAATTGGGGGATAGTCTGTGTTGGTACGTGTGAGAGAGATCCACCTTTCCAAGTTGTTGGGGTTCATCTCATACTTCTGAAGGTTTGAGGGTGCTGCCTGTTCCATACTCCCCCTACTCCTAGCCTTTTAGGGGTACAAACAATAGTAATTGGGGCCTAGTGTGGTTGTGTACGTGTGATATACATACACTTTTTTTGGATCATATTTTCTATTCCGCTATTTAATCAAAAACCTTTGGGGATCAGTTAAATTGGGGGATAGTCTGTGTTGGTACGTGTGAGAGAGATCCACCTTTCCAAGTTGTTGGGGTTCATCTCATACTTCTGAAGGTTTGAGGGTGCTGCCTGTTCCATACCCCCCCCTACTCCTCATCTAGCCTTTTAGGGGTACAAACAATAGTAATTGGGGCCTAGTGTGGTTGTGTACGTGTGATATACATACACTTTTTTTGGATCATATTTTCTATTCCGCTATTTAATCAAAAACCTTTGGGGATCAGTTAAATTGGGGGATAGTCTGTGTTGGTACGTGTGAGAGAGATCCACCTTTCCAAGTTGTTGGGGTTCATCTCATACTTCTGAAGGTTTGAGGGTGCTGCCTGTTCCATACTCCCCCTACTCCTAGCCTTTTAGGGGTACAAACAATAGTAATTGGGGCCTAGTGTGGTTGTGTACGTGTGATATACATACACTTTTTTTGGATCATATTTTCTATTCCGCTATTTAATCAAAAACCTTTGGGGATCAGTTAAATTGGGGGATAGTCTGTGTTGGTACGTGTGAGAGAGATCCACCTTTCCAAGTTGTTGGGGTTCATCTCATACTTCTGAAGGTTTGAGGGTGCTGCCTGTTCCATACTCCCCCTACTCCTAGCCTTTTAGGGGTACAAACAATAGTAATTGGGGCCTAGTGTGGTTGTGTACGTGTGATATACATACACTTTTTTTGGATCATATTTTCTATTCCGCTATTTAATCAAAAACCTTTGGGGATCAGTTAAATTGGGGGATAGTCTGTGTTGGTACGTGTGAGAGAGATCCACCTTTCCAAGTTTTTGGGGTTCATCTCATACTTCTGAAGATTTGAGGGTGCTGCCTGTTCCATACCC
The DNA here is from genome assembly GCF_965119305.1 of Pelophylax lessonae. NCBI lineage: Eukaryota > Metazoa > Chordata > Amphibia > Anura > Ranidae > Pelophylax > Pelophylax lessonae. The sequence continues at coordinate 102,119,812 of NC_138776.1, forward strand.
CCCCTACTCCTCATCTAGCCTTTTAGGGGTACAAACAATAGTAATTGGGGCCTAGTGTGGTTGTGTACGTGTGATATACATACACTTTTTTTGGATCATATTTTCTATTCCGCTATTTAATCAAAAACCTTTGGGGATCAGTTAAATTGGGGGATAGTCTGTGTTGGTACGTGTGAGAGAGATCCACCTTTCCAAGTTTTTGGGGTTCATCTCATACTTCTGAAGATTTGAGGGTGCTGCCTGTTCCATACCCCCCCTACTCCTCATCTAGCCTTTTAGGGGTACAAACAATAGTAATTGGGGCCTAGTGTGGTTGTGTACGTGTGATATACATACACTTTTTTTGGATCATATTTTCTATTCCGCTATTTAATCAAAAACCTTTGGGGATCAGTTAAATTGGGGGATAGTCTGTGTTGGTACGTGTGAGAGAGATCCACCTTTCCAAGTTGTTGGGGTTCATCTCATACTTCTGAAGGTTTGAGGGTGCTGCCTGTTCCATACTCCCCCTACTCCTAGCCTTTTAGGGGTACAAACAATAGTAATTGGGGCCTAGTGTGGTTGTGTACGTGTGATATACATACACTTTTTTTGGATCATATTTTCTATTCCGCTATTTAATCAAAAACCTTTGGGGATCAGTTAAATTGGGGGATAGTCTGTGTTGGTACGTGTGAGAGAGATCCACCTTTCCAAGTTGTTGGGGTTCATCTCATACTTCTGAAGGTTTGAGGGTGCTGCCTGTTCCATACTCCCCCTACTCCTAGCCTTTTAGGGGTACAAACAATAGTAATTGGGGCCTAGTGTGGTTGTGTACGTGTGATATACATACACTTTTTTTGGATCATATTTTCTATTCCGCTATTTAATCAAAAACCTTTGGGGATCAGTTAAATTGGGGGATAGTCTGTGTTGGTACGTGTGAGAGAGATCCACCTTTCCAAGTTTTTGGGGTTCATCTCATACTTCTGAAGATTTGAGGGTGCTGCCTGTTCCATACCCCCCCTACTCCTCATCTAGCCTTTTAGGGGTACAAACAATAGTAATTGGGGCCTAGTGTGGTTGTGTACGTGTGATATACATACACTTTTTTTGGATCATATTTTCTATTCCGCTATTTAATCAAAAACCTTTGGGGATCAGTTAAATTGGGGGATAGTCTGTGTTGGTACGTGTGAGAGAGATCCACCTTTCCAAGATGTTGGGGTTCATCTCATACTTCTGAAGGTTTGAGGGTGCTGCCTGTTCCATACTCCCCCTACTCCTCATCTAGCCTTTTAGGGGTACAAACAATAGTAATTGGGGCCTAGTGTGGTTGTGTACGTGTGATATACATACACTTTTTTTGGATCATATTTTCTATTCCGCTATTTAATCAAAAACCTTTGGGGATCAGTTAAATTGGGGGATAGTCTGTGTTGGTACGTGTGAGAGAGATCCACCTTTCCAAGTTGTTGGGGTTCATCTCATACTTCTGAAGGTTTGAGGGTGCTGCCTGTTCCATACTCCCCCTACTCCTAGCCTTTTAGGGGTACAAACAATAGTAATTGGGGCCTAGTGTGGTTGTGTACATGTGATATACATACACTTTTTTTGGATCATATTTTCTATTCCGCTATTTAATCAAAAACCTTTGGGGATCAGTTAAATTGGGGGATAGTCTGTGTTGGTACGTGTGAGAGAGATCCACCTTTCCAAGTTGTTGGGGTTCATCTCATACTTCTGAAGGTTTGAGGTTGCTGCCTGTTCCATACTCCCCCTACTCCTCATCTAGCCTTTTAGGGGTACAAACAATAGTAATTGGGGCCTAGTGTGGTTGTGTACGTGTGATATACATACACTTTTTTTGGATCATATTTTCTATTCCGCTATTTAATCAAAAACCTTTGGGGATCAGTTAAATTGGGGGATAGTCTGTGTTGGTACGTGTGAGAGAGATCCACCTTTCCAAGTTGTTGGGGTTCATCTCATACTTCTGAAGGTTTGAGGGTGCTGCCTGTTCCATACTCCCCCTACTCCTAGCCTTTTAGGGGTACAAACAATAGTAATTGGGGCCTAGTGTGGTTGTGTACGTGTGATATACATACACTTTTTTTGGATCATATTTTCTATTCCGCTATTTAATCAAAAACCTTTGGGGATCAGTTAAATTGGGGGATAGTCTGTGTTGGTACGTGTGAGAGAGATCCACCTTTCCAAGTTGTTGGGGTTCATCTCATACTTCTGAAGGTTTGAGGGTGCTGCCTGTTCCATACTCCCCCTACTCCTAGCCTTTTAGGGGTACAAACAATAGTAATTGGGGCCTAGTGTGGTTGTGTACGTGTGATATACATACACTTTTTTTGGATCATATTTTCTATTCCGCTATTTAATCAAAAACCTTTGGGGATCAGTTAAATTGGGGGATAGTCTGTGTTGGTACGTGTGAGAGAGATCCACCTTTCCAAGTTTTTGGGGTTCATCTCATACTTCTGAAGATTTGAGGGTGCTGCCTGTTCCATACCCCCCCCTACTCCTCATCTAGCCTTTTAGGGGTACAAACAATAGTAATTGGGGCCTAGTGTGGTTGTGTACGTGTGATATACATACACTTTTTTTGGATCATATTTTCTATTCCGCTATTTAATCAAAAACCTTTGGGGATCAGTTAAATTGGGGGATAGTCTGTGTTGGGACGTGTGAGAGAGATCCACCTTTCCAAGTTTTTGGGGTTCATCTCATACTTCTGAAGATTTGAGGGTGCTGCCTGTTCCATACCCCCCCTACTCCTCATCTAGCCTTTTAGGGGTACAAACAATAGTAATTGGGGCCTAGTGTGGTTGTGTACGTGTGATATACATACACTTTTTTTGGATCATATTTTCTATTCCGCTATTTAATCAAAAACCTTTGGGGATCAGTTAAATTGGGGGATAGTCTGTGTTGGTACGTGTGAGAGAGATCCACCTTTCCAAGTTGTTGGGGTTCATCTCATACTTCTGAAGGTTTGAGGGTGCTGCCTGTTCCATACTCCCCCTACTCCTCATCTAGCCTTTTAGGGGTACAAACAATAGTAATTGGGGCCTAGTGTGGTTGTGTACGTGTGATATACATACACTTTTTTTGGATCATATTTTCTATTCCGCTATTTAATCAAAAACCTTTGGGGATCAGTTAAATTGGGGGATAGTCTGTGTTGGTACGTGTGAGAGAGATCCACCTTTCCAAGTTGTTGGGGTTCATCTCATACTTCTGAAGGTTTGAGGGTGCTGCCTGTTCCATACTCCCCCTACTCCTCATCTAGCCTTTTAGGGGTACAAACAATAGTAATTGGGGCCTAGTGTGGTTGTGTACGTGTGATATACATACACTTTTTTTGGATCATATTTTCTATTCCGCTATTTAATCAAAAACCTTTGGGGATCAGTTAAATTGGGGGATAGTCTGTGTTGGTACGTGTGAGAGAGATCCACCTTTCCAAGTTGTTGGGGTTCATCTCATACTTCTGAAGGTTTGAGGGTGCTGCCTGTTCCATACTCCCCCTACTCCTCATCTAGCCTTTTAGGGGTACAAACAATAGTAATTGGGGCCCAGTGTGGTTGTGTACGTGTGATATACATACACTTTTTTTGGATCATATTTTCTATTCCGCTATTTAATCAAAAACCTTTGGGGATCAGTTAAATTGGGGGATAGTCTGTGTTGGTACGTGTGAGAGAGATCCACCTTTCCAAGTTTTTGGGGTTCATCTCATACTTCTGAAGGTTTGAGGGTGCTGCCTGTTCCATACTCCCCCTACTCCTCATCTAGCCTTTTAGGGGTACAAACAATAGTAATTGGGGCCTAGTGTGGTTGTGTACGTGTGATATACATACACTTTTTTTGGATCATATTTTCTATTCCGCTATTTAATCAAAAACCTTTGGGGATCAGTTAAATTGGGGGATAGTCTGTGTTGGTACGTGTGAGAGAGATCCACCTTTCCAAGTTTTTGGGGTTCATCTCATACTTCTGAAGATTTGAGGGTGCTGCCTGTTCCATACTCCTCCTCCTACTGCTCAACCATCCTTTTAGGGGTACAAACAATAGTAGTTGGGGCCTAGTGTGGTGGTGTACGTGCGAGATACATACACTTTCTTTTTGATCATATTTTCTATTCCGCTATTCAATTAAAACCTTTGGGGATCAATTCAATTGCGAGATAGTCTGTGTCGGTACGTGTGAGATCCACCTTTCCAAGTTGTTGGGGTTCATCTCATACTTCTGAAGATTTGAGGGTGCTGCCTGTTCCATACTCCTGCTCCTACTGCTCAACCATCCTTTTAGGGGTACAAACAATAGTAATTGGGGCCTAGTGTGGTTGTGTACGTGCGAGATACATACACTTTTTTTGATCATATTTCCTATTCCGCTATTCAATAAAAACCTTTGAGGATCAATTGAATTGCGGGATAGTCTGTGTCGGTACGTGTGAGATCCACCTTTCCAAGTTTTTGGGGTTCATCTCATACTTCTGAAGATTTGAGGGTGCTGCCTGTTCCATACTCCTCCTCCTACTCCTCATCCATCCTTTTAGGGGTACAAACAATAGTAATTGGGGCCTAGTGTGGTTGTGTACGTGCGAGATACATACACTTTTTTTGATCATATTTCCTATTCCGCTATTCAATAAAAACCTTTGAGGATCAATTGAATTGCGGGATAGTCTGTGTCGGTACGTGTGAGATCCACCTTTCCAAGTTTTTGGGGTTCATCTCATACTTCTGAAGATTTGAGGGTGCTGCCTGTTCCATACTCCTCCTCCTACTCCTCATCCATCCTTTTAGGGGTACAAACAATAGTAATTGGGGCCTAGTGTGGTTGTGTACGTGCGAGATACATACACTTTTTTTGATCATATTTCCTATTCCGCTATTCAATAAAAACCTTTGAGGATCAATTGAATTGCGGGATAGTCTGTGTCGGTACGTGTGAGATCCACCTTTCCAAGTTTTTGGGGTTCATCTCATACTTCTGAAGATTTGAGGGTGCTGTCTGTTCCATACTCCTCCTACTCCTCATCCATCCTTTTAGGGGTAGAAACAATAGTAATTGGGGCCTAGTGTGGTTTTGTACGTGCGAGATACATACACTTTTTTGGATCATATTTCCTATTCCGCTATTCAATAAAAACCTTTCTAGGGCAAGATCTTAAATTACAGAAATATGAGGAGACCGTCAAATAAGGGCCGTGGCCTGGGTCGTGGTGCTGCTGGTAGAGCTCCTGTTGCAAGGAGAGGACGTGGTCGATCTGTGCCAGCTACACGCACAAGTGAAACACCTTCCTCAAGTGTGAGTAGGCGACAGAACCTGCATCAGTATTTGGTAGGGCATCAAACGCCCCTAGAAGTGATGAGGCCAGAACAAGTTGAGGCGATAGTAGATTGGTTTGCTGCTGACAGTGCCTCCAGTTCCTTCACATTGTCTCCCACCCAGTCTACTGCAGAAAGGTCAGAGTTGGCACCTGCAGCCAATGTCCAACCGTCTTTCACCTCACCCCCTTGCAAATCAGGCCAGCAGTCTGAGCCCCAAGCCATACAGCAGTCTCTTATTCTTTTTGAGGACTCTGTCAGCAGGGTTTCCCAGGGCCATCCACCTAGCCCTGCCCCAGAAGTGGAAGAGATTGAGTGCAGCGATGCCCAACCACTTATTTCTCAAGATGAGTACATGCAAGGATCATCGCAGCACGTCTCCGATGATGACGAAACGCAGGTGCCAACTGCTGCGGCGTTCAGCATTGTGGAGACCGACAAGGAGGGCAGGGGTGAAGACTGGGTGGAAGATGATGTGGAGGACGATGAGGTCCTCGACCCCACATGGAATGAACGTCATGCAGGTGACCTGAGTAGTTTGGAGGAAGAGGCGGTGGTCGCACAGAGCCACCAGCACAGCAGAAGAGGGAGCAGGGTGCAGAAGCGGAGCGGCCGTGCCCTAGACACTACGCCCGCTACTGCCCAACGCAGCAAGGGAACGAGCGCACCAAAGTCAGCTCAAAGGAGTTCTCTAGCGTGGAAGTTCTTTAGAAAATGTGCTGATGACAGGACACGAGTGGTTTGCACCCTGTGCAATCAGAGCTTGAAGCGAGGCATAAACCTTCTCAACCTGAGCACAACCTGCATGATCAGGCATCTAAGTGCAAAGCACGAGCTGCAGTGGAGTACACACCTTCAAAACCAAGAAACGTCTCTGGCTCATCCTGCTTCCTCTTCTGCTGCAGTCTCGGCCGCTCCAGCCACATCTGTAGTGATACCGGCACCTGCCACCCCGCAAACAGACGATCTGTCAGCAACACCACCACCTGGGTCACCAACAACCATCTCCACAATGTCCCGTGGAAGCGTTCAGCTTTCCATCTCCCAAACACTTGAGAGGAAGAGGAAGTACCCCCCTACCCACCCGCGATCCCTGGCCCTGAATGCCAGCATTTCAAAATTATTGGCCTTTGAAATGCTGTCATTCCGTCTGGTGGAGACGCACAGTTTTAAAAACCTTATGTCGGTGGCTGTCCCACAGTACGTCGTGCCCAGCCGCCACTACTTTTCCAGGCAAGCCATCCCTTCCCTGCACAACCAAGTGGGGGAAAATATCAGGTGTGCACTGCGCAACGCCATCTGTGCCAAGGTCCACCTAACTACGGATACGTGGACCAGTAAGCACGGTCAGGGGCGTTATATCTCCCTAACGGCACACTGGGTAAATGCAGTGGCGGATGGGCCTGAGGCGGATAGCAATTTGGCGCATGTCCTTCCACCACCGAGGATTGCAGGGCGCTTCAGTTTGCCTCCTGTTCCCAACTCCTCCTACTCCGCTTCCTCATCCTCTACCGCCTCCTCATCCGGACAGCGTAACACCTTCACCACCAACTTCAGCACGGCCAGGGGTAAACGACAGCAGGCAGTTTTACAACTTGCCTGTTTGGGGGACAAACCACACACCGCGCAGGAGTTGTGGAGGAGCATGGAACAGCAGACAAATGAGTGGTTGCTGCCAGCGAGCCTCAAGCCCGGCCTGGTGGTGTGCGATAACGGGCGAAATCTCATAGCAGCTCTGGGCCTAGCCGGTTTGACGCACATCCCTTGCCTGGCGCATGTGCTGAATTTGGTGGTGCAGAGGTTCCTTAAAAACTACCCCGATATGTCAGAGCTGCTGCAGAAAGTGCGGGCCGTTTGTGCACACTTTCGGCGTTCTCACCCTGCTGCTGCTCGCCTGGCAGCGCTGCAGCGTAACTTCGGCCTTCCCGCTCACCGCCTCATATGTGACGTGCCCACAAGGTGGAACTCCACCTTGCACATGCTGGAAAGACTGTGCGAGCAGCAGCAGGCCATAGTGGAGTTTCAGCTGCAGCACGCACGCGTGAGTCGCTCTGCGGAACAGCACCACTTCACCACCAATAACTGGGCCTCCATGCGAGACCTGTGTGCCTTGTTGCGCTGTTTTGAGTACTCCACCAACATGGCCAGTGGCAATGACGCCGTTCTCAGCTTAACTATCCCACTTCTATGCCTCCTTGAAAAAACAATTCGGGCGATGATGGAAGAGGATGTGGCACAGGATGAGGAGGAGGAGGAGGATGAAGAGGTAACATTTCCAAGGCTTTCAGGGCAGTCATTCGCAAGGGGCTCCGAGGGTGGGTTCCTGCACACGCAAACGCCAGGGACGCAATTGTCCAGCAGGGGCACAGTTCTGGAGGATGAGGAGGATGAGGAGGAGGAGGAGCTGGAGGAGGAGATGGAACCATGTTCACAGCAGGGTGGCACCCAGGCCAGCTCATGGCCATCACTGGTGCGTGGCTGGGGGGATACAGAGGACACGGACGATACACCTCCCACAGAGGACAGCCTTTCGTCACCTCTGGGCAGCCTGGCACACATGAGCGATTACATGCTGCAGTGTCTCCACAACGACCGCCGAGTTGCCCACATTCTAACTTGTGCTGATTACTGGGTGGCCACGCTGCTGGATCCCCGTTACAAGGACAACGTACCGTCCTTAATTCACTCACTGGAGCGCGATCGCAAGATGCGCGAGTACAAGCGCACGCTGGTAGACGCCATGCTGCTGGCATTCCCATCTGACAGCGGGGCCACAGTGGAAGCACAAGGCAGAGGAGGAGGAGGAGGAGGTCGCCAACGCAACCAGGGCACCGCCAGCACCTCAGAAGGCAGGGTTAGCATGGCCGAAATGTGGAAAAGCTTTGTCAGCACGCCACAACAAACAGCAGCACCAGCAGCTCAGATGGAACGTCTTAGCAGGAGGCAGCATTTTACCAACATGGTGGAGCAGTATGTGTGCACACGCCTACATGTAGTGAATGACGGGTCTGCCCCCTTCAACTTCTGGGTCTCCAAATTGGGCACATGGCCTGAGCTTGCCCTTTACGCCTTGGAGGTGCTGGCGTGCCCTGCAGCCAGTGTATTATCTGAACGGGTATTTAGCACGGCTGGGGGCGTTATAACAGACAAGCGCAGCCGCCTGTCCAGAGACAATGTGGACAAGCTCACATTCATTAAAATGAACCAGGCATGGATCCCACGGGACTTTTCCGTACCTTATGCAGAATAGCAATGGATACCGACCTTACCCACCCATTGTTCCATTTTTGCTCTTTCTCACTCTTTTGGGGTGTACCCTCATTTAAAATTTTTGAAAAGAAGCAGTGTTGGCTACCTCGTCCTCCTCCTCAGGGCCAGATTAATGTAGGGGCTATTGGAGCTGCAGCTCCAGGCCCCTACCTTTTATATAGGCCCCGGGTTGGCCATATTCACTGTTACCGCTCTTCTGTCACTTGTAAACACAGAAGTCTGGCTTCTATGCTCGCTTCCCCAGGCAGCACCCTCAGAACCTCCCCACACAGCGTGAAGGCCGGACAAGGAGGGACAGTTGGCGATGCATGGATGTGTTTATGGGCTTCAGAGACAGCATCCCATGTTGAATTAGGCATGCATGGCTGCACCCTTCCTCCTCTGGGTGCATGGCAAGGCACGGCCCTTAAGGCCCTTCAAAATCCTCAGCACCAAGCCCATGATGCTGTTAATCCGGCCCTGGTCCTCCTCCACCGCCGCTTCCACCTACACCGCCCATAGGTGTGCGCAGCCTATTGCATTAAGGTGTGCACCCCAAAGTTGAAATACACATGCATGTGTTTGCCAGCAGGGAGAGTAATGTATCGGGGCCATGTACCTGTAGGCAAGGAGAAATAGAGCAGAGCAGGTCCCAGGGAGATCTTTCCCATCTCCTCACTGGCAATGCTATGTGCCCTAGGTGATTAGGGTGTGCCCAGGCACACCCAGCACACCCTGTGCGCACGCCTATGTCACCGCCACATCCACCACCACCTCAACCTCCCTCCTACTCCATATGGGCCTCGTCCTTCAGAGATGAAGAAGAACATTGTTTTATTTTTCTGTTTTTTTTTTGTTGTTTTAAGTTATTTCCCTATCCACATTTGTTTGCAGAGCACTTGCCATGCTCTTAATTACGTTTTGCTGCCATTTGCAGCACTCTAGCCCTTTCCTTTGGTGTTTTAGAGCCATTTTAGTGCCTTAAAGTTCGGGTCCCCATTGACTTCAATGGGGTTCGGTGTCCGGGAAAAGTTCGGTAAAAGTCCGGGACACGGACCCGGACTTTTTTTTAAAGTTCGGCCGAACCCGTCGAACACGGACATCTAGGTGTCCGCTCAACCCTATTTATGAACTTCACCACAGTTTTATAAGAACTACTAACTATACAAAAAAAAAACAATTCTAAAGATTTTATCCCTGGAGCTAAGATTGCAGAATACAACCTGTTATTTTTTCTGATCTTCCAATGTCTGAAGGGTTGCTTTTAATAATCTGATTTCCTAAACCAAAGCCCCAGAATAAAATGATGTATACCCCCAAAAGCTCATACGTGAAACTTTTTAATATTTTTGCTCAAATATACTCAACTAATGCATGCCGAAACAAATGGTCACCATAGACTGTTAGAGCCATAGAAAATCCACAAAAAGTTACATGGTTTTTGACAATGGGTTGTCTGTTTTTCTGAAATTGTATCAGGTAATGTTACATGGTCAGTTTATATTATTATCTCTGGCTTCCATGCTCCTCCTACACCTATTCTGTTAAAACTCTACTGCATTAAATTAATCTCTATAACAACAAAAAGAAAATGAAAGTTGATAATGCAGTACTTCACCTCTAACACATTTAAAAGCACTATCATGTGGTCAGGTTAAATGTAAACTGTGTTCAGAGATGGAATTTAAAGTGAACCTGTTGCTAGACTTAAGTATTCATATATTCTTAAGTAATAAATAAGCTTTGAAACAAATCTCACTGATCTCTGTAGCTGTAGCAAATGTGGATCAATTCATCCTCAAGAATATTGTAATCTGGTTATAGATGGCTTTAGCCGTGAGTTCTTGCTTTTGCTTGTTGAGAGGAGTGTGAAGCCTGAGCTGCTTAGGTATAGGCAGTAACACAAAAGAAGAGGGCACAAAGCTGCCCTAGTGTAACTCAGCTTTAAAATGGTAAAGTTAAAAACTCACGTTGTGTGAAGATAGATACAGCATAAGGATTCCACTGTGGCCACACTCCTAAAACCACCTCAAGATCCTGACAGGGGAGGGGGAGCCAAGGGCATTCAACCTAGCTGCCCATATCCTGGCAGCACATCCGAGTCTATCCACCACCATGCTTGATGCAGATCCTAATGCACAATCGCCAGGTCCAGCCGGCGCTGCACTCCGAGGACACACAAACCCACAAGAGCAGAATACATGGGGGAAGAGACTGTGGACATCACACAGTTGCCATGACAATGCGTTTTGGAGGCGTGACCTCCTTCCTCAGGTCACAGTCAGAGGATCCTTGGAGAGCAGCAGCATTCTTTGACTTGTTTAATTATCACCAACAGCCAGCTTGAGGGCTATGCTAAACTGTTGATCAGCTCACCTGCTAGTTTTTTCATTTGTGTGTGTTTTTTTTAGAAATATACAGTGCCTCTGTTATAAAATGTGAGTCAGACTTGCTTCACAATGTCTGCAGCTACAAAGGTCAGTCATGGCTTATTTAATGCCTATTTACTGATTGTTAAAAATATGTAATACTTGTTACACCAGTACAAGAATCTAGTTACAAGTCTAGTACTGGTGAGTAAACCATTGATACCAATTGGGGCAAAGTTGTAATTGATGAGCGATTCCATTCTTTAAATCATCCAAACGCTGTACAGTAAATCATCAGTTCATAAACTATGATAATGTGGATTGTCAGAGCACTGTAGTGAGACTGCGTCAATGTGCATTGCTTTTCCTTATAGTGGCCTAAATATACTAGCTGTTGTATGATTGTAGTCTTTCAACCTTTAATAGCAGCATGGTTACCAGCCAGATGAACACTCGCCTACAATGGCAACCTACTCTCACAAATACTGTGCTGCCATTCAAAAAGGTACAGCGGGAAAAATAAAAAAGCAGGTCTACATTATCAGATGTCAAATACAGACCTATGATATGTTATATATCATGCTGTATGCAATGTCAAAGCTTGAATCATGTGCAATGCATAGATGTGTAGTTGACTGGCTTCTTACAAGTTTTACTTGAGAAGACTATTATTTATGAGTGAGTTAACATTCATGACAATATGCTGGAATGTATCAAATGGGTAATCTCATCTGCCCTTGATTAGCATTGCATAGTTACAGGGGAAAAACTAATCATTGCTTGATAATCCCTGGAAACAGCATCTAAATGACCCCTTTTACTCCAATACAGAGCTACTTAGGGGAAAATCGAACCAAATAACTATATATTATAATCTTCTGATCTGCTCATTAATTTAACTGCTCCCCTTGTATGTCTCACAATGGGTAAACAGCACCTGCTCTTTAAGTAAGTTACAAATGATATACATTAAATCAAAAGAATGGAATCTGACATGAGATGCATGCATCGGACTCTATTATTTTGCCACTCTCTGCTCCTTGATCTAGTGTCACAGCTCTGAGGCACCATCTGTAATCTGGGCTAAAACCTTGTTGGGGGATAAAGACCACACAAAAGGAGAAAAAGAGTCCTGGGAGATGTTAAAATAAGTAAACACCTTTGTGTCAGCGAAATAGCTGATAAAGCAGATTAGCGGCTGGTGCACTGGAGTTCCCAGATCAGAAGGCGAAGCCCTGTACGATCTTTGTAGCCAGCACGCTTCTGTGATCACAGCCCTGGCTGCATGCTGGGGCAGGCCCGTTTCCCCCAGTGGCTCTCCAAAGAGCAGATTATGTAGAATAACAATTTCATTGTCACTGTGTAATTCCCTCCGTGACCGTGACTGTGGGCTACAACATCGACCTTTAATGCCTAGTCCATAGCAACCATTTAAACAGGCTTGACAACCTTAGCGACAGCCCCCCATGAGATCATCATGGGCAAGTTTTAACATCAAGTGCATAGACTAATCCCCAAAACCTGAGCCCAGGGGTGCTAGTTATTGGACTTAAGACTTTCTCAGGGCATTGGACGTATAGATTTCAGTTGAGGTTTTGCTTGCAGCCTCATTTGTATTGCCTACAAATGTAATCCATGTGTTATCACCAACAATTATAAAAAATATTATTCATACAATCAAGCTAAAGTTTATAAATGCATTAAGTAATAAATATTGTTTAAATGTAACTGAATTAAATGGTTTATATTAAAGAAAATGATTCTGCAAGATAAAAATAAGGCATATTAGGAAATAATTAGGAAGTAATAATTAACTAAAGTAATAGTATAAGAGGAATAGCGGTTACACTTTTTTTTTTTAAGGTTATTTATGGTCAAAACTCTACAACCTATTTTCATAGAACTTTAGCTAAGCACTACCCTTTGTGATTCAAGCCTTAAACCCACCACTACAACTCATTCTCCAGATTGGGCAACACAGGTATAGTCACATGTATCCTCAGGATCAAAAAAAAAAAAAAACACATTCTATAAAACAAATAGCAGCTTTCTGTAGCTTTGGAAGTAAAAATGTTATGAAAAGTAAAAAAACTTGCGAACACAACTGCTTAGCAGCACCTACAGAAAATTTCCACACTTGGCTTCCCTGTGTAGACAAATAGGATAACACTGTAGAATATGGCAAATGTCCTAAAAGAAACCAAAAAACCGTCACTAGAAGTACTTTAATGTACTGCATTAAAGTGGAACTAAAGGCAAAAACCTTTTTTTCCTTTTGTCTAGCGTAAATGAGGGGTACAACCCATAGCAGTTTTTTTTGCCATCTGTGTGAAATTGGGGAGATTTCCCTTCACTTCCTGTTCCATAGCCAAAGCAGGAACCTGGTTGTCCCCAGAACTAGTTTCCTCATTGGAAGATTTCCCCTCTATTACTGTTCTTAGGACAACCCAGAATTTGGGTATTTCTTTTACTTTCACTTTCAGTTATAATGGTGAACATGACAAAAAGAAAGGGTAATTCTACATAATGGGGGCACAGACAGCAAGAAAAAAAAAAAAACCTGCCAGTTGTCCTAATCCCTCTCTACTCTGTCCAAAAAAATTACATGTATTTAAACTTTAAAGTAGAACTATAAGCAAAACTTTTTATTTTTTTTTCTTGAAAAGAGAAAGGGAGGGTTATAACTACACTTTTTCACCAACTATGTCCCATTGCAAAGATTTTCCTTCACTTACTGTCCCATAGCCAAACAGGAAGTGAGACAAAATCCCTGCAATTCCTTGGCGACCCTTAGATTTCCCCCCTATAACTTTTCTGGGGACAACCCAAAATTTGGGGTTTTCTTTTACTTTCACTTTCAATGATAATGGTAAGCAGGAGAAATAGAGAGGGTGAATCCCCCTAACCGGAGTATAGACAGCAATAAAAAATGACAAGCCTTCTAATCCCACTCCACTATATCCAAAACTAAATAAAAGTTTTGCCTTTAGTTATACTTTAAGTTTTTAAAACAGCAGGGATTTACAAGTCATAACTTCCATCATAAGTTAAAATAACAAGAAGTTTATTTCTCATTTAACCCTTTTATTGCCAGGTTCATACAGCGTAACTTCTCCCCCTGCTATAAGCTCATGGTCACCTTAATGACCATGAACTTATAACAGAATTATACCAGACTCTGCTGAACAATTCTATAACCCTGATCAGTGGATTTCAATCCGCTGATCAGAGTTATCAACCTAAAATGTGAGTGCCCCCCCCATGCTCCCGCTTCCCTATCCCCAGCCTCTCCACCTCCTGCAGCTCCCTGTCACCTAAACCTACTTCCCCAACCCTCCTTTCCTATCCCCTTCATCCCCCAGCACTGACCCCCCCCCACCCAATCAAACACCCCCCCCGCAAACCTGATCTCCTGCAGCTACTTTTAGAAGCCGGCATCCCTCCTCTGCCTCTCCCGCCAGCTTCAGAATGTCCCCCCCAGCAGGCTGATCCCATCCCCCCTGTACCGACCCCTGCACCCTTCATCCATCCACCCCCCCCCCCAGCGGCATCCCTCCCTTTTCCTCCCACCGCCTGCAGCTGCTGACCGGCACTGTGTCATGCTGAGCAGGGGGTGAAGTTGAGGGGCTTGGTAAACATGTTTTTACCAGCCCCGTCCCTGTAGTGCAGTGGACCAAGGCAGCTACCGATGGCTCCTACGTCCACTGACAGCTCAGCTGATCAGCTGAGTATAGTAAGTATAGTAAACCGAGAGTTTACTATGTCAGACTGACAGTTTATGAATGGATAAGGAGTCTCTATACACACTCCTTATTCATTCATGTAAAGTGCTTCAGATAAAGGGACTTTCTTAAGTCCCTTTCCCAGTCTCAAAAAAAGAGATATGAGGTATCTCACCAAAGATAAAAATAGTAAAAAAAAAAAAACATGGAACGGAATTTGTCAAGCAGATCTGCATGCTCAGCGATGGATCTCTCTGCTGATCCCCGCTGAGCAGGTGGATGACAGGTCCACGTCCGCTCCGCTGATGCAGAACAGACACAGATACAGCCCCCTGTTCTTTATGGAGCAGTCGGATGGAAACAGACCACCTTTCCATTTCCATCCAATCTGCTAGATGGATGGGGAATGGGATCCCCATCCATCGGTTTTTAGTGGACCGGATCAGATCCGATGCAGGTGGGTGTAAACAGACACATGTCCATTTACATCAGCCTCTCCATTGAAAACAATGGGTGGTCTGAATGGGCCCACCTGAAAAATGGACAGGCAGACCTGATCGGTCTGCTTGTGTGAAAGGGGGCTAATGCCTTGCTCACACCGGGCATACACAGCGTACCTATACCGGGATGCACAGGTGTTCCGTGCATCTTTGTGCAAGCAGTCCCATTGATGTAATTTGAGATGTAGCAACTGCATGAACAGAGCTGTTGCTCCCAATTTGACATCCATGTAGGTCCGTGTGCATGTCCCTGAGCTCACACTGTCTGCATTCAGGGTTGGGCAATTATTGTGGGGCCCAAAAAATCAGTAGCGCTTTTTTTATTCTACAGGTCATGTGCTTCAGAAAATGTATGGTTTGAGGGCCGGTTCACACTGGTGCGTTGTCAGACATCGCATGTGATTCGCACTGCATTGCTGTGCAGATCACATGCAATGTCTGTGCGATGCAAACTCAGCCATACAAACTGTATGGCTGAATTTGCATTGCATTCGGACCAAACTCGTTCAGGACCCTTTTTTTTGTCTGAACCAGAATTGGATCGCATGGGTGCTCGATTGTGATTGGATATGCGATTTGATTCCTGTCTGAAATCACAGTCTGCAAACCGATCTGGGGGTGTCATTAACTTTGTATTGACACCCGCAGCAGTTCCCAGAAGGCAGTGTGAACTGCCAGCGATTCAGGTGCGATTCGGGAACCTGCACTGGATTCGCAGAGTTTCCTGCATCGCACCAGTGTGAACCCAGCCTGAGGGGGCTTTTCAAATTCTGAAGTGAAAAATGGTAACCTCTGGATTTAATGAGTAAATTGTTTTTATTTACAGTCTTGCGTACATTCATTTTTCACTATTTCAATAAAAGGCGCAATTTAAAATGTACAAATATTTGTTATTTATTAACTCAATACAGTTTTAACTTTTATATTTAGTAGGAATTTTGTACATTTTGCCATGTATGAATCCACTATTAATGATTTTAGTGTATTTTTAGCAAAAATATTGATTTGATAAACATTTGCGCAAATATTGCGGTACCATAAAAATCAGCAGCACCTTCTTTTCATTCTACTGGCCATGTGCTTTCAGAAAATATATGGTTTGGGGTGTCTTTTATAAACTCTGAAAGCTGTAAGTGAAAAGGGGAAACCTCCAAATTTTTTGAGAAATTTGTGCTTACGTCCAATTTTCACTATTTCTCAAAAAAGAAAATTTAAA
The DNA here is from genome assembly GCF_965119305.1 of Pelophylax lessonae. Classification (NCBI taxonomy): domain Eukaryota; kingdom Metazoa; phylum Chordata; class Amphibia; order Anura; family Ranidae; genus Pelophylax; species Pelophylax lessonae. Next base: position 102,136,198 of record NC_138776.1, read on the forward strand.
ATGTACAAATATTTGATATTTATTAACTCAATACTGGTTTAGCTTTTATATTTAGAAGGAACTTAGCAGGGATTTTGTAAAATTTGTTGTATTTGTATCTGCTAATAATGATTTTAGTGCACTTTTAGCGAAAATATTGTTTAGGCAAACATTTGCGCAAGTATTGGGGGCCTTAAAAATCAGTAGCACCTTCCATTTTTTCTTCTGGCCTTTTGCTTTCAGAAAATGTATAGTTTGGGAGGTCTTTTAAAAAATCTGAAAGTGAAAAATGAAAACCTCCAGATTTTTTGAGAAATTTGGTTATTTACAGTTTTATGTATGTTCAGTTTTCACCATTTTGCAAAAAGGTGCAATTAAAAATTTGAAAATATTTGTTTTTTATTAACTCAATACAGGTTAAGCTTTTATATTTAGTAGGAACTTCGCAGGAATTTTGTAAAATGCTGTGTTTGTATCTGTTATAAATGACTTTAGTGTAGTTTTAGCGAAAATATTAATTTGGTAAACAGTTGCGCAAATATCGTGGGGCCTTAAAAATTTGTAGAAATTTCCCTTTATTCTATTGGTCCTATGCTTTCAGAAAATATATGGTTTGGGGGGTGTCTTTAAAAATCTCTGAAAGCTGTAAGGGAACAATGAAAACCTTCAGATTTTTAGAGAAATGTGGTTATTTACATTTTTGCGTACGTTCAATATTCACCGTTTTGCAAAAAGTCGTAATAAAGAAATTACAAATATTTGTTATTAACTCAATACAGGTTAAGCTTTTATATTTAGTAGGAATTTAACAGGAATTTTGCTGTGTTTATATCTGCTAAAAATGAATTTGGAGAATTTATTGTGAATATATAGTTTTGATAAACATTTGCGCAAATATCGCAGGGCATTTAAATCAGTAACACCTTCTTTTTATTCTACATGTCATGTGCTTTCAGAAAATATATGGTTTGGGGGGTCTTAAACAAACTCTAAAAGCTGTAAGGGGAAAATGAAAACCTTTAGATTTTTTGAGAAATTTGGATATTTCCATTTTTGCGTATGTTCGATTTTCACCATTTTGCAAAAAAGGCGCAATCTAAATTTTACAATTACTACAGATTAGCATTCATATTTAGCAGGAATTTTGTATAATGTGCTGTGTTTTTATTTGCTAATAATGATTTTATTGTATTTTCAGCAAAAATATTGTTTTGATAAACATTTGCCCAAATATCATTGTGCCCCAAAAATCAGTAGCGCCTTATTTGTATTCTACTAGTCATGTGCTTTCAGAAAATATATGGTTAGGTGGGTCTTTAACAAACTCTGAAAGCTGTAAGGGAAAAATAAAAAAGCACATTGAATGTGTGGATGGGGGAATCGGGTTAATTTTTTCGTTCAACCAGAAAAAAAAAACGGACCCGTGTAGTTACAGTTAGGGTAAAGTTAAAAATCAGACAGACAATCTCCACTACAATTAGGAAGGGAATTTCTATCATGACATATGGCTGTACCCCAAGATACATACATTCTGGTCACAAGTGTATGATTTTATTGAAACAGCCCTGTATATTCTAATGGTAAAACGCCCCAAGGCTTGTTTTCTAGGGTAGGAGGACAACATCCCGGTTAACTCACATACCAAGCAACTACTAATTATACTAAATTTCTATGCAAAAAATAATAATTTTAATGACTTGTAAAAGGTCCCTTCCTCCAAGAGTGGAAGAAGTTAAATCAACTTAATTCTGCCGTTTACCAACCTAAATATGCCATTAGAGGTTCCCCTGAAAGTTTTGATAAGCTCTCTGGACTCAATCTACTCTCATTGCTGTTCTCCGAAGACCACACTTTCCAACCTTTGTTTCTCTTTGTATACCATAGAAGTTCACATTCAATTGTATGTAATGCCTCCTGTGAAATATGTACTGTCGATATTATATGCACTACTGTGCAAAAGTTTGAGGTATGAAAAATGCTGTAAATTAAGAATGCTTTCAGAAATAGAAGTGTTAATAGTTTATTTTTATCAATTATCAAAATGGAAAGCAAACTAACAGAAGAGAAATGCAAATCAGAATGTTGGTGCGACCCCCCCTTGCCTTCAAACAGAATCAAAAGAGCTTGAACAGCACATCTTGAAACTCCAGTCTGCTTAAAAAACTTTGCCTGGGAGAGACCTTACAAATGCAGTATAACAACTTTGTGTCTTGTTGCAGTTCCTCACCCAGTTTTAAGCCTCCTACACAGCTGTTTCTGTTGCAGTTATTGTGTTTTATAGGGGCTGTAAAGTTGGAAGGATTTTTTTTATCTGAATGCATTCTAAAAAACCTTCTGTGTGCAGTAGCCACCCTTATGCTTACCTGAGCCCCCTCTCGATTCAGCGATGTCCACGACTGTCTCAGCTGTCCAGGTTTCCCCTCCTCATTGTCTAAGACACAGCAGCAGCACCATTGGCTCCTGCTGATGTCAATCAAAGTCAGTTAGCCAATGCGGAGAGAGAGGGGTGGGGCTGAACCACAGCTCTGTGTCTGAATGGATACACAGAGCTGTGACTCAGTTTGGGTGCCCCCATAGCAAGCTGCTTGCTGTGGGGGCACTCAAAGGGAGGGAGGGACTAGGAGAGCCGAAGAGGGATCCGAGAAGCGGAGGATCCAGGTTGTGCAAACCCAACTACACAGAGGAGGTAAGTATAACATGTTTGGTATTTGTATTGAAAACTTTACAATCACTTTACCTACATATGAAATTGATAATTATTAGCACATCCTTGGTATAATTGGTTAATCATACACCTGACTTTATTCCTAAAAAATCTCTGACTTTGTTCAAGTGTACAATGTGTGCAAGTTTAAGAATTGATGCTGGTTTGAAGCAAAAGGGTAGTCCCACCAAATATTAATTTGATTTCCATTTTTCTTCGGTTTACTCACTTTTCTTCTTGTAAATTGATAAAAAATAAACTGTTAAAATATTTATTTTGAAAACATTCTTACTTTACAACATTTCTTCATACCTGCCGAAAACTTTTGCACAGTTCTGTATATGTAAGTACATGCGACTGTACTAGTCCTTTGCTTTTTTTTTTTTTTGTAACTTTGCAACTGTATGTAATATTACATGTGAAAAAAAATAAACAGTATCTTTAAAAAAATGTTACATGCATGGAATTGGAAGCACCTTGCTGAATGCACTGCATCACCATAGCTTAGGTGTGTACAGCCCTACTGCCAAATTCAAACACAAGTTGTAAACTCAATTTTCTAAGCACAATGTCTAGAGCTCATTAGGCCTTTCCTATACTTTCATACACAGACTTTGCACTGGCTATTTCTAAGCAGTGGTAGTGCCTGATCCAAATTGTGTGTGTGAACCGATGATTTGAAGTTTCCAGGTATATGAAAGGTGTGCTAATGCAATTCTCTAACAAAGCCTAGACCCTTATCTCTACCAGTCTTCCTGTATCTTACAGAGAAGCAGATGAAACGTGATAGTGGATTAAAAGCCAAATTTGTCTTGTGTTAAACTTCAAAAGAAAGCCCTCACCATCATTCCTTGCTTGAGACATCTCCTAAAGGTAAGCGGCCACCACAAAGACAACAATAAAGCCAGGCCTATAATAACATTTCTGTCATTCCTTCACTGAGCTCACAACACACAAAAATGTGTTCCCTACCTGTGATCGTCATATATACGTGCACACTACATAGAGGCTATTAGAGAAAATGCTTATTCTCTTTATGTGATAAAATCTCAGGGACATGGGAGAGCTCTCACAAGAATGGCAATATGGAAAAGATTTACATATAAAGGTATGGCAACATTACAACAATAACTCAGAACTCATTCACACAGACATAATATTATAGGCATTTATAGGACATTTCTAAACATCCATAGAGGTTAAATGCAAAAATGCACACTGTGTGTTTACTTGCATTCAGGTATGTTAAGCTTAGTTGCATTTAGAAAAATAAAAACCTGTGTATCCAGGGGGCAGATTGGTTACTCGGAACATGTCTAAACATGCGTAATCTCATGTAAATGCATGCACTTTTAAACTCAGCAGAAATTGATCTTGGATATATAACATTTGTTTTTACTTCCTAGATCAAGTTCTCCTCCATTTAAATAAACAAATGCAGACAACCCATGTGAATGAGAACTAAAAATTATTATTATAGTACATCTATAACTTTACTACAACTTGTAGTATATTATTATACTACAAGTAACTTGGGCATCAGAAACACGAAAGCAAGCTACTCACTAGGGGGGAAACCTCTGGGTGAATCTAAGATGGAAAAGGACCTAGGGGTTCTAGTGGACAACAGGCTTGGCAGTGGCATGCAATGCCAAGCCGCTGCAAGCAAAGCCAACAGAATACTGGCATGTATAAGAAAGGGGATTCACTCCATAAAGAGATTATTCTCCCACTCTACAAGACTCTGGTCTGGCCACATCTGGAGTATGCTGTCCAGTTCTGGGCACCGATCCTCAGGAAGGATGTGCTGGAACTGGAGAGAGTCCAGAGAAGGGCAACAAAAATAATTAGGGGAATGGAGGACAACAGCTATGAGGAAAGACTACAAGCACTGAACTTATTCTCTCTGGAGAAGAGACGCTTGAGGGGGGATATGATATCAATGTACAAATACTGTACTGGCGACCCTAACATAAGGAACAAACATTTCAGAGGAAGGAAATACAATAGGACATGTGGCCACTCACTAAAACTAGAGGAAAAACGGTTTAACCTTAAAATACGTAAGAGGTTCTTCACTGTCCGAGCAGTAAGGATGTGGAATTCGCTTCCACAAGCAGTCGTATCAGCAGGGAGCATCAATAGTTTCAAAAAACTATTAGATGGGCACCTTAAAGACCACAACATACAGGGGTATACAATGTACGGTTAACAGCAAACACACACACACACATCATAGGTTGAACGGGATGGACTGGTGTCTTTTTTCAACCTCACAAACTATGTAACTATATGTAACTATAGAACTATGTAATACTACTACTGTCGCTGCTGAAGACTCTTCTTGTGCCATGTTACTTTTAATTATTCTGATCTATGTAACTAAACCCTCAAAGCTAATTTTACTACCTGGCCCAGCAGTTCTGCCAGGGGTTGAGTTGGTGATAATGAGTGAGCATGGCCCTAAGGGCAGAAATAACTTCCAGGTCCACGGTGTTTCCGTCCCAGGCTGGCCAGCAGCCGGGAGAATCAATCAGGAGACTCAGTGTGATCAGGGCAGCGGTGAAGTGCATACCTCACTGGAGGGCCGCACAAACGTCATGATGCGGGGGGGGGTAACCCGTAGGGTTCCTTCCCCCTAGTCCATACCAGGTCCTTCGGGTCTGGTATGAATTTAACGAGGAACCCCAGGTCAAAAAAGAAACATGGCGTGAGGTCCCCCCAAAATACATACCAGATCCTTATCCGAGCATGCAGCCTGGCAGATCAGGAAAGGGGGGGGGGTGAGCGTGCGATAAACATGCCCTTAACATGGGGGGCTCCCCAAAGTACCTTATCCACATGTTGATGGGGACAAAGGCCTCTTCCCAACAACCCTGGGCTGTTTTTTGTCGGGGTCTGTGGGTGGGGGCTTATTGGAATCTGGGCCCCCAGATCCCAACACCACGTGAATGGGTATCGGGTACATCGTACAAATTCACCAAAATTGTAAAAAAGTAAAAACCAAAGGAAACAGTTTTTGACAAGTCCATTTTAAAAAAATTAAAAAATAGTGTCCGTTAATGTAAATCCATTGTCAATCACGACGACCACTGACCTGAAAAATTGCAAAAAATGCTTTGCCTAAGAGGCTACCTGCTGTATGCCTGGTCTTCGGCTTTTTATAGGCCAGGGGCGGGGTCACCCAACTACGTCACATGGTGGCACCGCCCCTTCTGATGTCACATGACGTCAGAAAGGGCGGTGCTACTGGGTGATTTAACCTGGTGGCCCTGCCCCTACCTTTAAAAGAATTATCAAAGCCTAAGAGCGGGCATACGGCGGGTAGTCTCTTAGGAAGCAAAGTGTTTTTTACATTTTTTACAGTTTTCTATTTTTTTGGGTCCGGCAGGCGTCATGATTGATGATGGGTTTACATCGAGGGACACTTTTTTTTTCCTTTTTAATAAAGGACTTTGTCGGTGAATGGGTAAGGGTACGCTGTACCCGATACCCATTCACATGGGGGGGGGGAGAATCTGGGGGCCCCCTTGTTAAAGGTGTCATCAAAGATTCCGATAAGACCCCACCGGCAGACCCCCACAACCACAGCCCAGGGTTGTCGGGAAGAGGCCTTGTCCCCATCAACATGACGACAAGGTGCTTTGGGGGGCACCCCAAAGCACCCTCGCCATGTTGAGGGCAAGCACCCTGGTATGGTTCAGAAGGGGGGGTGTTCTCTCATCCCCCCCATTTTTGGCCTGCCAGGCTACATGCTTGGATAAGGGTCTGGTATGGATTTTGAGGGGGACCCGACTCCGTTTTTTTTTTTAATTTTGGTGTGGGTTTCCCCTTAAAATCTATACCCGACCCAAAGGGCCTAGTATAGATTTTGGGGGGAGGACCCCCCGTCTGTTTTTTTTTTTTTAATTCTGTCATAGGTTTTCCCTTAACCACTTAAATACAGGGCACTTTCACCCCCTTCCTGCCTAGACCAATTTTCAGCTTTCAGTGCTCCATGTGTCTATGGGAAATCTTAGTCAGCTTGACATGACACTGCTCCCTGTCTTTAACATTAGCATCTATGAGAAATCTTGGTCAGCTTGACATGGCACTTCTCCCGAACCATAAGTGACCGGGACATCAAACTTAGGGAGCACCGAGAGGTGACCCAGGACTACAATATACCCATACATTATAAAAGTGGAGTATGCCTGTACACTACACTGACTGCACTAAACTGACTGAACTCACTATCCACTAACTACTTGCCTAATCTCCATTGTCACACAATATACATGGCTGCAATGTAAGCAGCAGCCTTATATAGTGTGGGGTGTGGATTTAGCCCCTGAGCCATGATTGGCCAAAGGCACTCTGCCAAACCTGGCTGGCTAAACCGTAATGTTAAAAAACTTATTAGGGGAAAAAAATGGCCTTCAAGAAATATAAATCAGAGGGCACAGTATCGGCTTTCCAGCAATACAAGGAGGCAAATAAGAAAAGTAAATATGAAATCAAAATAGCTAAAATCAACTTTGAGGGACAAATAGCGGAGGATAGTAAAAAGACCCCTAAGAAATTCTTTAAATCTATCAACAGCAAAAAAACTAGGGTAGAGCTTGTTGCACACATAATTACCGATGAGGGGAGGATGGTTACAGAGGACACTGAAAAGGCAACCGTGCTTAATGCTTTTTTCTCCACAGTCTTTACACAGGAAAAGGAGGGGTACACTGACCATGACTGTATGTTTAGCAGTATTTCACAGGACTTGCCCTCTATGGCTAACAGAGGGTGAAATCAGGGAAAGGCTGGATAAAATTAACACAAATAAATCACCAGGCCCGGATGGCGTACATCCGAGAGTACTCAAAGAACTTAGTAAAACTATATCTAGACCACTGTTCCTGATCTTTGCTGACAGTATTATGACAGGAAATGTACCAGGGGATTGGAGGAAAGCTAACGTGATACTGATATTCAAAAAAGGGCAGAGGCATGTCCCGGGAAATTATAGGCCAGTCAGCCTGACATCGATAGTATGTAAACTTCTGGAGGGGATGATAAGGAACTATATCGTAGAGTTTGCTTAAGACAACAACATCATCAGCAGTAATCAGCACGGGTTTACAAATGGGCGTTCTTGTCAAATCAATCTGTTAACATTCTATGAGGAGGTAAGTTGTGAGCTAGATAGGGGGAGACCAGTGGATGTGGTGTACCTGGATTTCACTAAGGCGTTTGATATAGTTCCCCACAAGCGCTTAATTTATAAAATAAAGTCTGCAGGCATCGATCACAAGGTTTGCTCTTGGATACGGAACTGGCTAAAAGGGCATGTCCAAAGGGTGGTAATAAATACCGCATACTCAGACTGTTCTGGGGTGGTAAGTGGGGTCCCCTAAGGCTCAGTCCTGGGACCAACCTTGTTCAATTTATTCTTAAACAGCATTGAGGACGGGATCATTAGTTTTATTTAATGTGGAGAAGTGTAAGGTTTTGCACTTGGGGACTAAAAACATTAAAGCACAATACACTTTAGGGGGGAACCTTTGGGGGAATCAAAAATGGAGAAAGATCTGGAGTCTTGGTAGAGGATAGACTAGGCAATAGCATGAAATGTCAATCGGCAGCTGCCAGAGCTGGCAGAATATTGGCATGCATAAAGAAGGGGATGTATTCCAGAGATAGGGCTGTGATCCTACCACTTAATAAAACTCTGGTCTGACCGCATCTGGAGTATTCTGTCCAGTTCTGGTCTCCAGTCCTCAGGAGGGTTGTGTTATAGCTGCAGAGAGTCCAGAGAAAGGCAACTATACTAATTAGGGGATTGGAGGACCTTAATTATGAAGAGCGTCTACAATCGCTTAATTTATTCTCCCTGGAGAAGAGACGCCGGAGAGGGGACATGATAGTAATTTAAAAATACCTCAATGGTGATCTCAGCATAGAAAAAAAGCTATTCAGTCGCAAGGATTGCATGAGGATGCAAGGACATACAATGCGATTAGAGGAGAAGCGTTTTAACCTCAGGCAACGCAGGGGGTTCTTTACTGTTAGGGCTACAAAATTGTGGAATTCTCTACCGCAAGAGGTAGTTTCTGCGGGAAGTATGGCTACTTTCAAAAGACTCTTGGACATACATCTCAAGGATCAGAACATTAAGGGGTATGAGAGATCATTACGGCCACACACACCTACACAGGTTGAACTGGATGGACTATTGTCTTTATTCCGCCTCAACTACTATGTAACTATGTAAGGTGCATGCTTTGGCCAATCATCAGCATTCAATGCACTACAAGAGCACAGTGCAATATGGGGCACTCATCGGCGGGCGAACTGTGTTCAGAGAACACATGAACAGTTGATGTTTGAGTTGAATTTACGTTTGACTCAAACACACAGCCCATCCCTAGTCTTAGCGTTGTCACCCTGCAACAAGAAGTGCTGCCACTAGCAGGCTCTCCAGGTAAGAAACTCGGTTTTGATGCTCAACAAATTTCGTGACTTGAGAATCCTAAATTTCCATTCTCAAGTCATGATAAAAGAATACGATGTCAAACAGCAAATCACCTGTCAGAGCACCCATGTCACCTATCTGCTGTCCTGTCCATGTGGCCTGCAAAATGTTGGCCGCACCACAAGACAGTTGAGGGTTAGACTGGGAGAGCATATCGATAATATCAAGAAGGGGTTCAGGAATCATAGTGTTTCAAATCGCTTTCGGCTAGTACACAATAGGGATCCTAGCCTTTTGTCTTTCAGTGGGATAGACAAAATAGAGCCAAATTGGAGAGGGAAAAACGTGAGGATAGTGGTATCCCAAAATTAGTCCAGATGGATCTTTGAGCTCTGTACTTCGCAACCCAAAGGCATGAATATAGATATGGATATCAACTGCTTATTATCAAACCCATAGTGTAGTACCATCGATTTTTAGTATAGTGGCTGCACTCATGTACTCCATTTCAATCCTATACATTGTTATTTCATCAGGATATATAGGGTTGTTATATAATTTGGGACTATACACTACAATAGTATCCATCCTTATGGTTGTAGAGATTTCCAAAATTAGAATATATTTTTATGATTATTTTATATATATATCCTCATAGATATTTTATAGGTCATAATAAGTAGTAAAACTTTTAGGCATACAATGTGACAATGGATATGTGAGCTATTGTTTTTTTCCGCATATGGACCTTTTATTGATGTGTCAGTGGCGGATTGCCATGGTTAACATAGTTATTAAATATGGTTATTGGGCATATGCACTTTTAATGTATCCCAGAGACACCTATAGAATATGTTAGAATATACAATAAGACCCCGGATGTGTAAGATGAATCCATGGATTATGGGCAATTGTATTCTTAATATAGGGTGTATATACTGTTGTATCAGTAGTAGAAATAATAGTCTATTCGGTATGGGAAAATATTTTATCCATCAGCAAGGAGTTAATTATATATATTTTATTTGTTATTTAGTGTAATGGTACAATTAAAATGTTTTCTCTTTTTGATTTATATTAGTATTTGTGTATGTGGGGTTCCGCATGCAATACTAATTGGTGGGGATGGTGATATGGGGCATCCAGCTGTATTGATGGACGGCGGGAGATGTAGCCATACGCCAGACCCTCACGTATTTGGATAGGGGTGGAGTGGAGGACGGTGTAAATCAGACAAGAGTGACGAGTGACGTGCCTTCCCATCTCTGAAGACATCAATGTGCTGACGAAATACGTAAGATGGAACGCACGTAGTGACGTCACATGGAGAGAGTGGTACGCAAGCCAGGAGCTACACCGCTGTCCAATCTATCTCCGGGTCGTGGCTAGTCACACATACTGTTTTAAACTTTTGCCACCATTACAAATTATTACAAACCTATGGATGGGAAATAAAAACTTTTAATTTACTACACTATCCGGAGCTTTTTTTCTTCCTTTTTTCCTTCACTTGTGCTGTGAACAAGGAGAGCTGGAGAGATTACATACAGATTGCTGTCCTTGGTTGGAGTGACTACACTCGACAACAGTTACTATTCCTGGTCGGGGTGACCACCTAAGCGCTGCATGGTCTTGATGCTATACAGCAGTCTAGACCAACAACATTTGGTGAGTGGCCCTTTGGATTCTTTCTGTCAGTGAATTCATTACATGGCTGGTGGGGAAGATTACTTTTAGCACCTGCACTTTACTTTGCACAGGATACCTTATCAAGCCTGCTTTGGACTATTCGTTGGTCGTTATTACAGACTTATTTATCACTAATTATAATACTCGTTTATTCTGTATATTTTATTCATATATAATTAATTTTCATAGACACTGAGCACTTTTATTTTTATCACGGTTTATTTATGCACATATGCACTTTATATGAATTTATGCATTTTTTTTATTGTGTTGCATTCAGTATCCATGTACAATTACTAATTAGGCAAGCGCTGAAGGTAGCCCCTCCATGAGAGGCTAATTATCTTTTCATTTACCTTATTGTCCTCAACTGCTGCATTTTCTCACATTTATATAGAAGATCACGGTTTAGTTCACAATTTAATCTTTTAGTGGCGTGAGGGATATACCTTTTTAGGCATATTCATTGACACTATTTCTTTCCTACTATTACTTTTTTTTTTTTGTTTAGTCAGTTAATACCAGGGGCGTAACTACAGGGGTTGCAATCGCTACCGGGCCCCATGCTCCAGGGGGCCCGGTAGCAAACCAGTGGGTGAACTTCTAGGATCTCAAAGGTCACACTTGCGACCGGGCCCTGGCATTTCCCCACTGTGGGGAGGCCCCAAGATTGCAGGAAGGGGGCCCACTGCAGAACTTGTGAAAGGATCCTGATGCGGGACCATAATAAAAGGCCATGCAATGAGATTAAAGAGCCCCAGGATTAGTGGGAAGAGCCCCGGGCTTGAAGGGAAGGGCCCCGGCCAGGGGTCTGGGGGGCCCTTCATGGTTTCTTGCATCGGGGCCCTGAAGGTTCTAGTTACGCCTCTGGTTAATACAGCTTGGAGTTTCCCTTCAAAATTAACGTGCTCTTTAAGGCAATAATTCACAGCTGTCATTTAGTTTTATTTTGGACTGTCAAGATAATTTGATAATGCAGAAAAAAACATATAAATATTAAAAACACAAGCTTGTCATAAAAACCTAAAAAAAGTTCTTTAGATTTTTATTTGTATTGATGGAAAAGTTTATAACTACATTACATTTTTACTATGTTTAAATATGTAAAAGAACACCTGTTTTCACATTTTGGTGGACCCTATTATTTATTAGGCTAAACGATGTCCAGCTGGTATCTTAAATCACAAAAAAATAATAGATATACTTTGTAAATATATATATATCTATATCTAGATAGATAGATAGATGGATAGATGGATAGATGGATAGATAGATAGATAGATAGATAGATAGATAGATAGATAGATAGATAGATAGATAGATAGATAGATAGATAGATAGATAGATAGATAGATAGATAGATAGATAGATAGATAGATAGATAGATAGATAGATAGATAGGACATTTTGAAAACAGAACATGAAATAAAGCAAAGAAAATTAAACTACAAGCACTTAGTAATATATTGGCACTACATTAATAAATACAAATAATATAAGAGCTAGAAGGTTTAAGTTTTTGAGTTTGGCAGACAGCATTCCCAAAATGGAACAGACTTGGAGGGGTGTTCCATAAAACCCACTTGTGTGGATGCACTTGGGGAGAAAGGGCAAAGGCTCACATTACACCATCTATTTCTACAAGAGGCCTCCTTAATCTAAGCAGCTAAGAGTTAATTTATCCCTTCTGAATTGCTGCCTCTATCAGACAATCGGTTGTTTCAAGAAGAGGACTTGTCTTGTGAAGCCCTTTGCTTTAATAACACCCAAGACACTTTCAAGTGGTATATTCATTACCCAAATAATGAAAAGAGCTACTTCCACAGATTTGTTATTGTACCACTCCATTCATTACAAGAACATCTGCTAGGCTCGAGAATATTACCAAATTCATTGTTTGGGTTCTAGCTTTCTTTGCCTCTCTCTCTCTTTCCCGGTTTTCTTTATCGAGCATTCACTAATGAGTATAATGTGCACTGGCCAAAAGCATTAAAAAGCTCTTGTCTGGTTTAATCTGGAGAAGTAATGCAAGTTTTGTTTGTTTGTTTATTTTACATTATGGCAGATAAAACGGATGGTGGGAGCGAATGGGAGGAGTGAAATTTGCTTGGCACTTGTTGAGTACTGGCATGCCAGCAAGAAGTCTGAAGGTGGTATGAGTGCACAGTGCCAACATTATCCATTCAGAAGCCCTCTCCGCTGCTGTATAATGTGCCAACGTGATATTTCAGTGATGTGATCATTATATGTATTGAAATAAAGAAAATCAACATGATCACAAAAGCACTGGGTAACCTACTTAGATGAAAATATTAAATGCTGACTTGGGCTAACTATTCTAAATATTTTTCCAAAGTATTTAAAGTAGAACTATAGGTAAAACTTTTTTTTTTTTTTTCATTTTGGATAGAGTAAGATATGAAGTTACAACCCCTGTCAGTTTAGGTGTCAGAAATCCGTGCAAATTAAGGGAATCTCTTGGGGACCCCCAGGTCATCAGAACTAGTGTTCCCATTGGAAGATTTCCTCTTTATTTATTTTCTGGGGACAACCTACATTTTGGGATTTTCTTTTACTTTCAATGATAATGGTAAACAGGACAAATAGAGAGGGTGAATCTCCCTAACAGGGGCACAGACAGCGATAAATACCTGACAAGAGTTATTATCCATCTACACTCTATCAAAAAAAAAAAAAGGTTTGCCTTTAGTTATACTTTAATATGTACTTTTCACTACAAATTATGTTAAACAGGGGTCGAGAAAAAGTGAGAAAACAAACTCTATAATTAAAAGGTACATTCCAGGGAGGCAGCATACAACAGAATCCTGAGACAAGAGAATGTAGTGCTGCTGAAAAGCAGTACATGAAGCAACCTGACTCTGGTTGCCATGGTAAGATAAAAGTAAATAAAATGGACTTTTTAGCTTATTATTTTAAAGCAGTATACCCTCACTTTATAAATGTGGATCTGCTCTTTAAAATAAAACACCAGCCCAAAGTGTTTGGAAGTTAGAGACGTTCAGGTTTTAATGCAGTTTGTGACTTCATTTTCATGATTTTCCGTCACTTCCTGCTGCACAGAAAACTTACCAGAAAGGGTAGGGGATGAGGGTAATAATTAAAAACAAAAAAAAACCTGACAGAAGTAGTTCTAATCGTTTCCAAATGATCAAAACAACAAAAAATGCAAAAGAAAAAAAAAATCGGATTTATATACATAACTCAATTATCCCATTACCTGCAAACTGGCACAAAACTTTTATTGGCTCCTATTGATCTTGCAATTAAAATATCTCTGTTAGACATGCACATCAACTTTCCAGCAGATAGTGAGTGAACTTTCTAGATTGTGATCAGGACTAGAAAATGTGTTTTAAATATAAAAAAAAATCTTAAGGTAAACATGAAATATTGCATATTATTAATATTACGTAGTCTTCTATGTAGCCAACAGGTGGAGCTGTAGGCTTCTTAACACAACATGAGTATGATTAATTTTCATCTGTGCTGAAAGAAGCCAATTGTCAGCAGAACTCATCATCGGGGTACTCATCTCTTCTCACATAGCTTCTGTCTGTGGTTTCTATAAGAACAAAGGGAGCTGCAAAGCAAGTTGCTCTGCTGTGCTGTCTCTTTAGACCAGCCTTTTTCAAAAAGGGTGCCTTAAGGTTTCTTCACTGGTGCCTTGGCAAAATGCCTAAAAATTGATCATAAATTGTATACAAGCCAGCAGGTGGATCAAGCTACCTTTTATTTACACAAAGCCACAGGTTTTCATTATGCACCATTATGACTTTCTTGACACTGGCATCCTAACAACCAATGATGTCATCAGTTAATAAGGAGTAGGTCTGTTGCCTCCACATTAATGAGGACGTCTGGCACCTCCTATACCCCTCTCCCTCAGCACTGCTGTGGCATTAGCTGACTGATAGAGGAAAATCGAAGGAGAAGAGAAACATTGGAATACTAGTCAGTACCAGTGTACAGAAGTGTATTTGCTTTGGAAGAATGAATCACCTCTAACATTGGGTGTCCTACATGTGGATGTTGCTGCATTATGTAAAGCTATTAGAATAGCTTTTTACATTTTAGAATGGGGTACCTTAATAATGCTTATAATTTTAAAGGGTGCCTTGAGACTGTCCATAATTTTAAAAGGGTGCCTTGACTGAAAGAAGTTGAGAAACACTGCTTTAGATAGCCCATAGTGTTCTAGGGACTATTTGTCATGTATGAAATATTTATCTGTAAAATAAAGATGGTATTTATTGTAGAGTAGACAGTGAAAAAAATGATACTGAAAACAAGAATTTAGAAACTTGAAAAAATCAATTGACTCAAAATCCTTAAATTTTTTTTTTAAAGTTTATTCAAAGCAAAAAAAAAAAAAAATGAGAGACCGGGGAAGTTGCAATCTTAGTCTTAGTAAAAAATAGGTGAACAGTAAACAGACTGGACAAAAACAAAATGAGGGCAAAGCTGTCAAAATACAGCTATACTGAGAAAAAGAAAAACGACTATTACAAGAACTTGAGAAAAGATCAATCCCAAGCTTCCAACCATTAAAAATAAAACATGTGCACTTGATTTTAAAGTGCTGTTAACTTTCTAAACTTTGTGGGGGGGGGGGGGGAGAAAGAAGCAGGGATTTTTGTAAATTGCCAAAGTTCGAAACTGTCTAATGTACTAACAATGTATAAGTCCATATTTCAATGCTTTTTTTTCTCACATATACCTTAGTGTAAAGAGTATACTTTACACTAAAAATGGACCCAAAACAAAGAAATACTCAATAAACTATCTTAGGGCTCTTTCACACGGTCCGCCTCCGTAGGCGGATCCGTGTTGCTCAGCGGGGATCGATCCGCGATCCCCGCTGAGCCGGCGGATGACAGCTCCGTCTCCGCTTGCAGAGCGGAGAGGGAGGTGTCTCAGCACTCGCTGCCCTCTATGGGGGATCGGATGAGAGCGGACCGCTTGTCCGCTCTCATCAGATCCGATCCGATTACTGAACGGATGGAAAAATAGGGTTTCCATCCGTCCAGATTTCACGCACAGGATCAGATGCGGATGGCAGCGGGTGTCAGCGGAGGTGTCTCCGCTGACATCCGCTGCCCCATAGAGCTGCATGGAGGATCTGATCAGATCCGCCTAAAAAACTGACAGGCGGATCTGATCGGATCGCCCGTGTGAAAGAGCCCTTAGTCTGTTCCTGTTGATGATGTAGCACTGATGTATTTTAATAAATTCATGATTTGTAATTTATGTGCCTAATTTTTCTTACAGTTATTCCACTGCCAGGGTCTTAAATCATTGCTTAGTCAACATGTTTCTAAACCCCAAATATTTTTGTTTTTAGTTTGGCTAGAGTAGGAAGCATTAAAATATCTGTCAGGTTTTTTTTATTGGCGTCCCTTTTGGAGAGATATATTTTCCTGGTAAACATTGTCAGCAGGACAAAAAGTGGGGTAAAATTGAAAACTTTGAGTTGTCACCAAAACAGCAGAAGAGGGGAAATCTTCTCATGAGGACACTTGACAACTGTCTGAAAGGGCATTTCCTCCCATTCTATTGTGTCTATAGGACAAGAAGTAAAGATCCCTCTCCCCAACACAGATGGCAGACATTTGTTGTTGTCTAGATTCCTTACAACAAGACTAAAATTTGTGTTAACCTTTTTTTTTTATTTTTACTTTAAATCCTTCATAGTTGCATGAAAACATTGTTTAGCTTTTTAACAATAACAGCAGTATGCAGAAATTTAGGTGGGGACATTTCACCACTAGAGATGTAAAAATGAAGCATGTCATTTGACGTGACAACAACAAACAACCACAACATCAGTTTCAAGTGAAGTCTTTCTTTAAAGTGTATCTAAACTCAAGAGAAAAAATGTAACAACTGCAGTTTCCCATTCTTTATATATAATGGATTCATACGTTTTCTATTTTTGGGCTTTATTTAAACCTGATGAGCCTGTCAGTAACACACCTCCTGTCCTAGGACGACAACACTCACTTACCATACTGTATCTATGAAGAGACAGCATGGTCTCCAGAGGACAGGACTCCAGATCACTTTCCCACATCTCTTCTCCATAAAATTCATAACATAGGTGGAGGTTCTCTATAGCCCAGGCAGACTGCTGAAAACAATGTAACTGATAAGATTTCAGTTTTTTTTTTTTTTTTAATACTGATTATACAGTATAAGAAAACACATTTAATGATATATTTAACATACCAAAAGGACTAAAATAAATGAAATTCATTGTTAGAGTTTACGTAAACTACATTATTCCTTTAGCTTTACAGTGTGACCAGTAACCAATTAACTGTGCAAAAACTGCACTTAAAAGAAGGATGATTAAAGCCGAAATACAACCAAAGCTTGTTTGGCTGTACTTCTCCTGTGGATCACAGGACAGGCGTTCCCTTGCACTCCTGTGACCTGTTTTCAGAAAACAGCGGACTGAAGCCCGCTATCGGCTGATGTCACAGAGCCGATCCAGGCTGGGGAAAGATCGCAACCATATGGCAGGGATCCACCCAGGAGCCTGGTTCGGCACCCAGCTCAGCCTTTTAGCATGCCGCTGAGAGCCTGAGTCAGCCTCTCCCACCCCCTCCACAGCCCTGCACATAGGGGAGGGGGGGTGCAGGGGTAAGAGCAAAGAGCCACTGACAGTCACCAGCTCTCTGCTCATGGAGCACTGAAAACTGAGTGATCAACGGTGTTTGATCACTCAGTTTTCAGTCTTAGAGCCGGCAGGGGACAGATGTAGCATCAGACCAATGCTGCATTCACCTAGGTAAGTAAAAAATAAATAAATAAATAAATAAAACCATACTTCTCTTTTAAGTATAATGTTAAATAAATTTGCTAAAAAAAGACTTGGTTGGTAATTTAGTAAAAAGTAGAAGCTGTTTACTCTGGAAAGTGAATGTTCACTGAGCTTAGTATAAAAGGTAAAGCTGTGTTCACTTTAACCTACCAATGATATGCAAAAATCTATTTTAAATTCTCCCTGCACAATTGGTTATTGAACATAAATACAGCTTCATCTTATTAATGAACATTCACTTTAAACCTTACTCTTTAGATAAATCAACCCCATATAATTCTGCAATTTAGTATAGTATATTAGTGATAATAACATAAACCATTGACATTCTTGTCGAAAATCAATAAATTACCTGTAAATAAAAAAATAAAATAAAAAAATAACTGCCAAATAATATTAAAAATGAGTATGCACAGTTTCAGATCATACAAGTAAGCATAATTTAATTACCATTAGAATATAAAAATATAATTCCTTCCACACTGAGCACCTGAGTGATAAATTTGTTATTATCTGGCTGCATTGTGTACTTCAAAGCAAGGCAAGAGCTTGCCATTTACAGAGGGTGGGAACCCAGCTTTTTATGGCCTGCCCACCCACCTTACACAGCTTGGGGACACAAGCATGAAGAAACCTGTAGTGAAAGAAGGCTTAGGGTGTCTTGTGAGTGTAGGGTGAATTGAAGGTGACAAAGGGAGAGGCAGGTCTGTAGAAAAGACATACAACATAAAGCAATTTATTCTGGAATAGTGAAGCCTGTTTTCTTTCAGTATCTGCCATCAAACATAGAACAACAAGACGTGAATGTGCTTTTTCAAAGGATCTATGCCCAGTATGCCTCCAGCTTAAGAGTGCATCAATTTCCAATTATGTTGGTGTTGCTCGGATCACCCAGCACAGCATCTTTTCATAGCAACTTTAGAAGTAATTAAAGTAGAACTCCAGTCTCATGATAAACCCCCAAAAAGAAAAAAATCAGGCTCCTATAAATTCATTTCTGTGCACAAGACATAACACGTGATATCACTTTTAAAATGTGTCAGTATTGTATAGAAAAGTAAAAGAGGGGAAGAGGGCACATTTTTTTATAGTTTGTGAAAACAATGGGGTTGATTTACTAAAGGCAATTCAAGTGCCCACTTTGCAAGTGCAGTTTCACTCATTTATCTTAGCAATGTATGTAAAGCATACCCAATCAGGTGCAGAGATAACAGAAAAAAAAATTATAATTTTGCTTGCACATAATTGGATGATGGAAATCAGCAGAGGTTCACCACATTCACATACCACATACGCTCTGGGAAAAATAAGTTCAACTGCACTTGCAAAGTGCACAGTCTTTTTGCCCTTAGTAAATCTATCCCACTGTGTCGTAAACAATTGCCATTTTTATTTTAAATAAAATACTTTTTTCTTTAAATTTCTTCTTTTTATGTTACACCCCTGTGGTGTGCCCCGCTGATGCCCCTTGTGATGTGCCCCCCCATGGTGTGCCCTTCTGATGGCCTTCAACTGTGGTGTGCCCTCCTGACACCTCCCCATGCAGTGTGCCCTGCAGACACACTGTGCCCTCTGCCCCCCCCCCCCTTGGTGTGCCCTTCTGACGCCCCCCCCCATGGTTTACCCACCTGACACCCTCTGTACACTGTGCTACCCACCACTGACCCCTGGACACTGCCCTACCTATTACTGATCCTAGGCCACTGCCCTACCTACTACTGACCTCTAATGACTTGTGTACACTGACCTACATTCTACTGACCTCTGTACACTGCCCTATTTTCTACTGACCCCTGGACACTGCCCTTCATACTACTTACACTGGCCAGAACTAAGAGCAGACAGCCAGGCTAGCATTTAGGCAAGTCAGGACTGAAACTAGTCAAGCAAATCAGCCTGCAGTACCAGATGTTCTGCCTTCATGATGGACTCCTGTATCAGTCTTATGGGAGTGACCAATTATTATTAGTCAGCCTGCAGTACCAGATGTTCTGCCTTCATGATGGGCTCCTGTATCAGTCTTGTGGGGATGACCAATTATTCAACAGACATGAATATATTGTCAATGGATGTGAATGCAGAGTTCCTTGCTGAAACTAACATTTAACCTTGCTGAAACTAACATTTAAGGTAGACTACGTTCATCCTTTTACAGATTTCTTCATGCCATCCTTACTTTTTATTAAGGGCTTGCTAGTGAACTTGTTTAAAAAAAAAAAAGGGGGGGAGGGCTCTGCACCCCAGTGATTTTTGATCTTTTCTATGTTGTCCAGGTAGATCTCCCCCTCCCAAAGGTTGCCTACCCCTGCCCCAAATTATACTTACTAAACATTAAAGCCCAGCTCCAGGCTTGCCTTTTTTCTTTGCCCGTTGTCCAGAGCTCTATTTCTCCCTTCTTTCCCCCTTCTTCCGTGAAAGCCTGCTTCATTTACTTTATTTCAGCCTCAGATTTTCATAGGAAATTTAAGCCAGCCTCCTTATTACTGGGCTGTATGAAGGTCCAGGACCACACAACCCTTTTCCTCCCTAGCCGGCTGTTGTAAATGCACCCACTGTGGTCCAGGGGGTGAAATGATGGTGCTGCCACAAGTAGCAGAACCATTTTGTGTGCTGCCCCACACAGTTTATCTCTGTCTACTCCAAAAAGTTACAAAACCACCACAATGTGGTAGTCCACATTGCTAATGTGTGTGTGCCAAAGATCTCTTTCCATGGTCAGTCCTGAATTGAGACAAAGGGGCTGACATACTAAAGGCAAATGTTCACTTTGTAAGGGAAGTCACACTTTGAAGGGAATTTTCCACAAAGTTTATTGAATATGGCGAAATTTCACTTTGCAAAGAATACCCAATCATGTGCAAGAAAAATATGAAAGAAAGCAGTTTTTCTTGCACATGACTGGATGATGGAAGTCCGCAGAACTTCACCTCGCTCACTAAGCTGTGGGCAAACCTCCCTTGTGAGGTTACTTCCCTTTAGTAAATCAACCACAAACAGTGCATTAAAGCAATCATATTGCTAAAACATTAGGTTAATATTAGAGGTATAAAGAGGCCCAAATTAAATAAAAAAGCAACCACTACTGAGGGACTGGGGAGGGGGAGGGGGCTAAAAGAGTTTTCATCTTTCCTGAAATTGGGCTTTAATTTATTCACTTTATTATACAAAGTGCAGGTAACTGTACAGTCAAAAATAAATGTGGCAAGAGGAAGAAACCACAGTTTTGGCCTAGGTTCTGGTTTTATTACAAATCTGATAGCATGCCGTCATATTACAACTACATTCAATACTGCCCTCTTAAGGCTGCATGAGGTATCTTAAGAACAAAGGACTTGGTTCCACATGAAGCCTATGCAGCATAAACTAGGAGCAGCGGCTAAATAAAACCATTTATATTTCTAAAAAAACTAAGGGGCTTGTGCCAATAAACTAAGTAAATATAGTGCATATTTTAAAAACTAAAAATGAGATCTTTTACAGTAGGTCAAAAGCATCTCCCATCCCCCTGTCAGATAAACACATCGGTAGAGCTATCCAGCAGTACGTAGCCTTGTCTCAGCAGCTCTCCTTAATTAGCCAGCAGGGGACCTATTGTAGGCAGCTAAAGCTGGCAGAGCCTTCCCTGGAGCTGGATGTTTCTTTCAACATCGTTGTAAGTCTCCATAGACACAAAACAATTAAATATTGTGAAGAGGGAAACAAAAAAGGCAAAATCAAACACATTTAATTTTCCTCTATAAAAATCTCAGTGACCTGTACCTGCAACAGTTTAAATAAAATTCACTGGAATGGCAACCTGTATTTAAATGACCATAACCCATCTGATAGAAACCAATGCAACAAAAAACATTATTGCCTTTTTAATTTGTTTTAAAATCTGGTTGTCTATCTCTTTTTTTTCTCTGCCTTATTAGAAATCTTGAGACCGGACATTAAAATGTATATGAACCCAAGAACAAAATATAATTTATTGCAGCTCACCAGTCCTTAGTTGTGGTGGCTGAATTTGCTTTCTTTTTTCAGGGTTTTTTTTTCCTTTATTTTTAACTGCTGAACTTGCCAGCAACATACTTTTCTTGTCTTAGGGTCACAACGCTCACTCACTATACTGCAACTATGGAGTAGCTGTATTTTCAACTTAGGACAGGACTCTCCCCTTTTCCATAACACAGTAGGGAGGCGTTCAGTAGTCTTCAGAGATAGTTAGGAATAAAGTAACTAATAACAGTGCAGCACAGGCAGAGGGCACAAGAAGTTATAAGCTTATACGATTTCGGGCAGGATCCACAAATGTATATATTTTTATATAAAAAAAAAAAGGTTACCAGGCATTCACAGGGCACAGAAGTACAGAAGTTTTGGTGGAGCACAAACTATGTATATATATTTTTATAAATAGCAAGGCCATCAGACCCTAACCTGAATATGACTGCGTTTGCTTTAGAGGGCAGTTTAAGGGATGGGTAGTATTCCCCAGGAAACCCCTCAAGGGGCTTTGACTCCTACCTCCAGGTCATCCTCCCGGAAACTGGCAGATATAGCAGGAAGATGCAATAGGACCACTGAAGGAAACAGCCAGGCATTTAGTGAGCAAAGGTGGAGCTGGCAGGAGCACTATAGAGAGGTACTCAGGAGCTTGGAGGAGCAGAGTTTGACAAATGAAGCATTACAGGAACAATGCCAGGAGCCAGGAGTGACAAGTGGAGCATACCAGGAACAATACTAGCAGCCAGCAGTGCTAGATAGAGCATACCAAGAACAGTGCCAATGGCCAGGAGCAACAGATGAATCATACCAGGAACAGTGCCAGTAGCCAGAAGTGACAGGTGGAGTGTACCAGGAACAATGCCAGCAGCCAGGAGGGACAGGGGAAGCATATCAAGAACAATGTCAGTGGCCCAAACCATCAGATGGAGAATACCAGGAGTAATGGCAACAGCCAGGAAATGCACATGTAGAATACTAAGAGCAATGCCACCAGCCAGGAGTGACAGCTGAGCTGTAGGTGGAGCTAGACATGGCTCTTCACTGATAGGGCTATCAGTGGTGCCAACAATTAAGCAACTGCAGCAAGGGTGACTATACTGCAGTTATTTCAGCGCAAAGGGAAAAGCATTGTCACCATATGAAGGGAAGTTCCAATCTGATGGTGCAGACCAGTATTACTGGTATAGGCAGCCTATATCACATATGTGATTTTATTGTTTGACAATAGTTTAAACAAAAATCCCAAAACACAGGTTGTATTTAACACAACCCCAATGGTCCCCAGCATTAAAAAAATTTAGAGACCTACTAAAATATTGCAAATGTATTAACCTGTATGCTTGATACACCATTATTTTGATAATGTGGCTGATTTTAGTGTGTTGCAGTAAATTAACCAATAAAAATTAAATTTTTTTTAAATTAAAATTACACATAAAATTCTAAAAAAAAGTGTTTTTAAAGAATGGATAGACATTAGAGGAAAGAAACAGATAAGACACCTAAACATGTCTAGTACTCTGTTTAACGAAATTCCAAAAAAGCTAATTTGACTACAAGTATTTCACAGTTTCACAGATTTTGAAGAAATCAAAACATTTATTATATGAGTACTCATAATAGAGGTACACCTCCTTTGACTGAATTGGCCCACACACATTTAAAATGGGCCAATAAAAAAGATACAATTTCTTTAACATCCCTGCTAAGATACCCTACCACGTTTTGTTGTCCAGGTTCCCTTAAGGTTAAGTTCAGTGTATAAACGGACCTGCTGGGCTATGGGAAACAGCCGCCTTCGTCAAATAAAGCCAGGATGGTACAAGGGAGACCCCACTGGGTCTTTTATTTAAGAAAACAAACAGAAATGGCACTGAGCTCCTTCGGTTATAGAGCAATTTAATGATGAACCAATGCTCTCTCTCTTTCTTGCAGGATATGACAATTGGCCAAAACTTTTGGAAGAAAGGACAAAAACACAAGTTGTCCATCTCCTTTTCTTGTCTTTTTTCTTTTCTTATTGCACGTGTGTTCTTGTAAAAATGATTAAATTGCAGTTTGTATAACACGTTGACCCCCAAATTCAGACATTTAACCCCCTTTATGTACAAAAAATGTCAAGAATTCCCTTGTCTTTGTAGTATAGCAATTTTCTCAAACGGTGGTATTCAGAGTAAATTGGTAAAGGTAGCACTGTGTACAAAACCCGGGGTTTGCCCCTCTTGTGTGGGAATGGAGTTACAAAGGGGAGAAAAGGCATATGTGGGGTCTGCTCAGTGGGCAAATAAACACAAAGTGGTGATTAATTTAACTAAATAAAAAGAAAAATCATTTACCCCAGAATCTATTCTTCAAAGAGCCCTTTTCTTCTGGCTGCTTTCAGAAAAACAGACAAGAGTGTCCGCAGCATGCAGGGTTTAAAGTATTTCAATTATCGCATTTATGCATAAACCAAATACCCAGATTTTAGGAATCTAGATTTCTTTAAATTTAAACTGAAAATATTGAATTCTAAATGCTATAATAAATAAGTATGGCAGTTATCATTTTAGAAATAGGAAATACAATTTTAAAAAATGTTAAATAAGGACAGTCATTCTAACTCACTTGAGAACTGGTGGCTTTAAGTCAGACTGAATATATGTGGTCTCTCAGCTTGGCAAAAACATAACAAGAATATTTTATTAATTTTTGTAAATTATTTGTTGATCTTAATTTTTTTTTTTTTTTTTCATTTTCACCTTTCCATTGATGTAAAGTAACACCTTTCAAGAATATTTATACTGCTGAATTTTAAATGTGTTTTCGTATAAACGTATGTAAATCTAAAATACATGGTGTGCTAAAATACGGCTTATCATTTTATTAATTGTTAATGTCGATGAATATTCCATATTATATTCACCATAGTTAAACAAGCAAACATTTCTAATTAATACTTTTACATCATAAAAAAAAAAAAAAACTTTACATTCTATTGAAATTGCTCAAGTAACTATTAAAAATGTATTTATAGATAATCAAATAACTCCTTAGGTGAACATATTTGTTGGTTTACAATCTACTATATCTTATAAATAATTGGCATTGTGTGTGCTAGGTTTTTTAACCTGGAAACCATACAAACTTTTTTATTAATAAGAAAAAATGTTTGTACGTTTACAGTTAAAGCTTGGCTATCCCTTCTTTGTTAAATAAGCTCCCTATGAAGCTTAGGGCTAGCTTAAAAACCTGTCAAAACATACAGAGATGGCCAATATTTCAGACAAGCCTCTTAAGGAGAAGGATTCCTTTATTGTCTGTATTTTCTTTGCAGATGAACAGAAGTGCAACAGATATCACAGAATTGTCTCGTAATGGTGTGTACAAGAGTTTGCCATTGACCCCTGCCAGGCAAAGTTCTCCTTTCTGAGACAACTTCTCTGATCTGCACAATGGTAATATTTTAAGTATTGTGTTACACCGCCGTGCATAACTTTAAAGAGAAGTCTCCTTAGGAACACTCCACTTAAACGGGTAAATCCCTCAGTAAATATGAGGGGGGTGAAGGGAGAAAATCTGTCATGATCCTCCGATCTGGTGAAGAGGCACTTTAGCACTTGTACTCATTTCCTGCACAGAGCCCAGCACAGGCTAGTGAGGTGCTTGTCATGAGAAGAGAGGGATGTATGTATTGTTTGCTGAGCTAACATGGGGCAAGCTGGATGTTTGCTTTATTCCTTATGTAAACAGATGGCTGACATTGCCAGGGAAAAGTGAAGTAATCTTATCTTTTACAGCATATTAAAGAAGAGGGAAGCAAATAGGATACAAATTTATAATAAATGATACTGGAGGATAAATAAAATAAAATTGTTGAATGCAGTATTAATAGCTTTCCCATATGACCACATCTAGGCTTGTATAAACTGTCACACCATCTGAAGTGACTATTTCCAGTTATCTGTGGACAACCAGTAGGCTCTATTAATCTGGTCTTTAAAAACCTAAGGGACTCCAGTGGTACAAACTTTCTGGTGGAGTTGCTGACTCTGCTCCACCATTCTACATTTTCACTCCCAATAATGTACAGGAAATGTAATCGATATGGCGCAAAGTGTAGTGTGAGCTAATAGAGATGTAATGAGTTCAGCAAAAAAATTCACAAAACCCAAATGGAAATTCCGGGGTTAACTCTTGCTGGACTCAGGACACTCAGTGCAGCAAACAGAAGGAGCAGTGCTACTACCCATGCAGCTCACCAATAAACGAGCTCCCGGTTGCCTGATCCACAGTACATATGTAGAACACACCGGTAGTTGCTCTTAAAAAATGACTAAGGCCTTATAGGTTTGAAACGCGTCAACTGATCTTATCAACAGTTGTGTTCTGTGGCTCCTAAATAAAGATGAAGATTTTTTAAGAGCAACTACCGGTGTGCAGATCATCTTTCTACATATGTACTCAGTGCAGCACCTCTAGGAGACTGAAGTTTTCTCCATGAGTAACAGATAAGGACAGAGAAGGGCACGATCTGAATGTAGTAAATTTACATATTTATTGTGGAAAAAAGAGAATTGGCAACTCGCGTGTAGACAGCTAAAAGTTTTCTCATTATCAAAGTTGCATTTGTGATGGTGAAGGTATCAATGCAGCAAGAAGCCAGAATCCAGTCCAAGATGAATGCTCAGGCCTGTCAGCTGTATGTACCTGTGAAACTAAGAGGGCACTGAGATGTCATTGTATACCCCCCATGCCGAGTGGTTCCACCGACCGGACTATTGAAGATAAGTGCTATTCTTTCATACCCATGTGAGTTGGCTATTTTGCGTGCACTTGCTATTGTTGTACATGTTGCAATTGGTTTGGCACCTACTGGTGTCCTCTCAGTTTCACAGGTACATCCAGCTGACAGCCCTGTGCATTCAACCTGGGCTGGATTCTGACTCTTTGCTGCACTAACATCTTCACCATCACAGGCCCAGCTTTGATGGTGAGTGAATTTTTTAGTTTCTACATGTGAGTTGCCAATTGTTTTCTTTCCACAAAAAAATATATGTGCATTTACTACACTCAGATCTCGTCCCTCTTCTACTCCCAAAAATGTAGCCATTATTCCGTCTGTTTTTGATCCATTTGCCCAACCTAATATCAAGAATTGAGAGGAAGACTTTCTAAAAATGACATCAGGTAGGCAGAGCTTGAAGCCTAGCTGCTAATATTTTGCCACCAGTGTGTCTGACTGATATAAGAAGCTTTCCAATTTCCAAAGCCTAAAATACTATTTTGGGGTGGATGTAGCATTTAATTAAAAACAGATTTTTAATTAGCATTAACCCAATCAGACCTCCCCTTTCATCAGTTTACAAAAATTCCAACAATAAAATGCATTGCTTATTGATTGCTATGGATGTTTTTGAGTGCTTTACAGATAGCTTTTCCCTTAATAGGAGGCACAAAGTGCAATTATGAAAAGTAGTTTCCCAAAATTCTGTTCTTTGCTCTCTGGAGTAAAACTGTGTGGCTTACAATTTGAAGTGCATGTCAGCAATAACTATGAATTTCTCTTTTTTCTCCCTTTTAGCCTGCTTAATATTCTATTGAAAACATTTTGCTATGTCTGTTCAACAAGTACAAAAAATACCAGTTGATCCTGCCAGAAATCTAGTGAGCTGATACCTTCCTGTGTTCTCTGCTTCTACTGCACTGTTATCAGTTTTACTGTTCCCATTTCCTGATCTGGACTACAGAACACCTCCCTCTAGTTTATGGAGATGAAAAGAGGGGGAGCTTGCCATAGTCCTGTCGTAGATTGACAATGCTGCTCCTCCACAGATACAGTACAGTGAATGTGTTGTCACTCTAGGACAGTAAGTGTGATAGGATCACCAGGTGGAAATAAAGAAATAAGTCCTTGGTTTGTCTTCTAAATGGAATTACCATTTTTCACGTTGGTTACGTGTGCATTTATCATGCCCATACTGTAGAACGTGGGGATCCGTAGTTCCTGTTTGGAGGTCTCAAATTACTTTTGACACTGGGCCTTACTAGTAAACATATCTTGGTGGGCACCCAAAATACTATCAAAGAGGTACCGTATTTTCTGGCGTATAAGACGACTGGGCGTATAAGACGACCCCCCTATTACATGATCTACCAGTAATACTTATACTTAGGTTACCTCGGAGATATTATACTCGGCGTATAAGACGACCTCCCATTTTTGGGGGATTTTTTTGAGGTTCAAAAGTAGTCTTATACGCCAGAAAATACAGTAGTTTATGTTCCAAAAAAAATGGCTCAGTGATGCTTGATGTACAGTCACAAAATGTTGGGATACCTCTGGTCTACAGAATGTTTGGATCTACACTCAAAAAATGTATTACATTAGGCCAGGCCAAGCAACACAGGGTTGGAATTCAAAGACGTCATATCACAATGCTCTATCTGAAAAACTCCAAGAACAAAACGCGACATTTCCTGAGTGTGTAATGTATCCATAAACATTACATGTTCTAGTCATAACAAAATGTCATGTGATCAAATAATAGCACACCCTGTGAGTGGTGTGAAGATTCAACTTCAGTAAAGGTTGTAAAATACAGCACTGAGTAAAAACAGCTATCTATAGTAAATTTTATTATACAATTTAAAATGTTAAATTATTAAATAGAACAAGTTGTACTCCCAACAGCCAAACATCACTTTATCCAAAACATAAATGATTACCATAAGACTTAAAAAGTGTTAACCTGCATTTGTTATATTTATTGATATCAACTTGAAAGCTACAATATTATAATATGGAAACTGGTGCTTAAAAGCAACAATAAATGTTGCTGACTAGGAAAATGCTCCTATTTTTTTTTGTGTGTATGGTAGGCTCAAAGGTAAAGATAAACATCATAAGCATGCTAAAGAAAAATAGCATTTCCATTGTACCTGGAGAAAATGTAATTTAGGTTTTTTTTTTTTTTTGCTTTTAGCAGAAATTTTTATTCTGTTAAACTTGGTGTGTGAGAAGCTAGAAGAATCCCCAGACAAACACTTGTTTACACACAGTGAGGTTTACAAGTACATAGACAAGCCACAGCCACATGTGTCTGCTCTGGGGCTCCAGTGATTTTTTGCTCAGTACTGTCTGGCTACCTAAGTTTGGGGCCTTTACATAGAGGCTTGAAAAAGTATTCATACCCCTTGAAATTTTCCACATTTTGTCATGCTACAACAAAAAAACGTAAATGTATTTTATTGGGATTTTATCGGATAGATTAACACAAAGTGACACATAATTGTGAAGTGGAAGGAAAATGATAAATGGTTTTCAACATTTCTTACAAATAAATATCTGAAAAGTCTGATGTGCATTTGTCTCAATACAGTCAATACTTTGTAGAACCACCTTTCGCTGCAATTACAGTCTTTTTGGGGATGTCTCTACCAGCTACCAGAGAGTGAAATTTTTGTCCATTCTGTGCAGAATAGCTTAAGCTCTGTCAGTTTGGATGAATAGTGTGAACAGCAATTTTAAAGACTTACCACAGATTCTCAATTGGATTTAGGTCTAGACTGTGGGCCATTCTAACACATGAATATGCTTTTATTTAAACCATTCCATTGTAGCTCTGGTTGTATGTTTAGGGTTGTGGTTCTACTTGAAAGTGAACGTCTGCCCCAGTCTCAAGTCTTTTGCAGACTCTTACAGGTTTTCTTCTAAGATTGCCCTTTGACTCCATCCATCTTCCCATCAACTCTGACCAGCTTCCCTGTCCCTGCTGAAGAAAAGCATCCCCACCACATGATGCTGCCACCACTATGTTTCATGGTGGGGATGGTGATTTCAGGTTGATGTTCAGTGTTAGTTTTCCACCAGACATAACGTTTTGCTTTTAGGCCAAAAGGTTAAATTTTACTCTCATCTGAACAGAGCACCTTCTTTCACATGTTTGCTGTGTCCCCCACATGGCTTCTCGCAAACTGCAAACAGGAATTCTTATGGCTTTCTTTCAAAAATGGCTTTCTTCTTGCTACTCTTCCATAAAGGCCAGATTTGTGGAGTGCACGACTAATAGTTGTCCTGTGGACAGATTCTCCCATCTGAGCTGTGGATCTCTGCAGCTCCTCCAAAGTTACAGTGGGCCTCTTGGCTGCATCTCTGATTAATGCTCTCCTTGCCCGGCCTGTCTTGGTAGGTTTGCAGTTGTGCCATACTCTTTTTCCATTTTTGGATGATGGATTGAACAGTGCTCTGTGAGATGTTCAAAGCTTGGGATATTTTTTTATAACCTAACCCTGCTTTAAACTTCTCTAAAAATGTATC
Source organism: Pelophylax lessonae (assembly GCF_965119305.1). Taxonomy (NCBI): domain Eukaryota; kingdom Metazoa; phylum Chordata; class Amphibia; order Anura; family Ranidae; genus Pelophylax; species Pelophylax lessonae. The sequence continues at coordinate 102,166,148 of NC_138776.1, forward strand.
CCTGGCCTGTCTGGTGTGTTCCTTGGCCTTCTTGATGCTGTTTGTTCATTAAGGTTCTCTAACGAACCTCTGAGGGCTTCTCAGAACAGCTGTATTTATACGGAGATAAAATTACACACAGGTGGACTTTATTTACTATTTAGGTGCCTTTAGGCAATTGGTTCCACTTGATTTTAGTTAGGGGTTCCAGAGTAAAGGGGCTCAATACAAATGCATGCCACACTTTTCAGATATGTATTTGTAAAACATTTTGAAAACCACTTATCATTTTCCTTCCACTTCACAATTATGTGCCACTTTGTGTTGGTCTAGCACATAGAATCCCAATAAAATACATTTTTGGTTTTGGTTTTAACATGACAAAATGTGGAAAATTTCAAGAAGCATGAATACTTTTTCAAGGCACTGTATGAAGCCTATGCTAGCGTAAAGGATTCTTTATCATGGGAGAGATTGTATTTGAGACAGAGAGAATGGGAGGGCCAATGGCACCTGCAGAAACATCCTTGCCATGAAATTAAACTCTGCGTATCTTTTTATACTTTTATACAATGTTCATGTATATCAGAATTTACATATATATCTGGCAGTTCTACTGGTTCCATAACTTTGGAAGGAGTAAATCCAGGTGCAGTATAGTGTAATACACAATATATACACATATATTATTCAGTTTCTTGCTAAGCCACATAATAGCTTTTGTGCAGGTTTCAGGGTTTATATACAATATGAACACTGCTCCCTCTGAGTCTTAGATGCAAGTATTATTCAAAGCAAAGTTTTTCACTACGGTTTTCCATATGTGTAGAGATACATTTTAACAATTGCTTTTGTGATCTGTTTGCTGTCCCTGTCTCTGGGTTATAAAAAAAAATGATGAAAACACAATTTATGACATTGGGGTTGATTTACTTCTTTGCTTGCACATGATTGGATGATGGAAGTCAACAGAGATTCTGCTTTACTAAGCTCTGAAGCATCTGCTTTTGCAGAGTGCAACTGCACTTTGGAAAGTGCACAGTCTATTTGCCTTTAGTAAATCAGCCTCATTGTGACATAGACTCCAAGGGGTTGATTTACTAAAGCTAAAGAATGCAAAATCCCGGTGCAGTTCTGCATAGAAACCAATCCATTTTTTTTTTTTTTTTTGATTGAACAAGCTGAAGTTAGAAGCTGATTGGCTAGCATGCACAGCTGCACCAGATTTCACACTCTCCGGTTGTAGTAAATCAACTCCCTAAGAGCATGACAACTGCTCCTCCGCCTGATGCATTTCTCCCCTTTAGGGGATAATCTAGTAAATACCTAATTATGTATGAAAAAAGGAGGACCATGCTCTGATGTACTTTTACCAACAAATAGATCCAAAGTGCTCCAGTGTTTAAAATATTAACACATTAGTGCTAGTGAAATAATGTCTATAGGTCCATATCAAACTAATTATTCCACGGTTACAATTTTCACTTAAAAGTGCTACTGACATGGGGTAGACATTTTAAAAAACTAAATTCTATTTGCACTTAAGCCATACTTGATTTGCAGTTGACATCTTATTTTAAAATGCCCCCTCCTTTAAGTTACAGACACCATAATGCAAAAAAATGTATCAGATTTTTGCACAAAGGAGGTGTAAGAAAAACTGGATTTTTTACTTACCGTAAAATCCTTTTCTCTGAAATTCATTGACAGACGCAGCTCCATTTTCTTCTTAACTATTGGGTTATGCTGCCCCCTAAAGAAGTAGGACACTAGGCAGGAAAAAACTTTACCATGCCTATGGGGCAGTCCCTGAAGGCATACACCCACTCACTCTGCTATAGGATTCAGTTTTGTTGCAAGCAGTGTGAGAAGTAAAAAACCCCAACCCACTCAGAAATAGAGGGGCGGGTGCTGTGTCTGTCAATGAACTTCAGAGAAAAGGATTTTACGGTAAGTCAAAAATCCAGTTTTCTCTATCGCTCTTTGAAAGACGCAGCTCCATATTCTTCTTAACCATTGGGATGTCCCAAAGCAGTGGGATGGGAAAACAATGCAGAGAAAGAACATAATTCCCCAAAGGCTAAACCAGGTAACATTGAGCTCAACCAGGAACAATTGGAGCTCACCTAAAAACAACATACACCCTAAAAGAGAAAAAAATGATCTTTTAAACAGCAGCCTGCAAAACCTTGCAGCCAAAAGAAGAATCTGAGGATGCCAACACATCTACTTTGTAGAATTTAGTGAACGTATGCACAGACGACCAATTTGCCACCTTGCAACCTTGTATAACTGACGCTTGATGGCGAAAGACCCAAGAGGCACTCAGCGCCCTAGAAGAATGCACCTTCACAGGAAAAGGTGGAACCTGATCCTTAAGTGAATACGCCTGTACCACCGTCTGCCTGATCCAACTGGATATGGACGCAGTCAATCCCTTCTGAAATTCTGATTTCCTGAAAAACTTTAATTGCCCAAACCACAGCCAAAGAATGCAAGGCAATTTCCTTGGGATGTTTGGGCTTAGGACAGAGTGAAGGCAGCACAATGTCTTCACTCAAAGGAAATCTGAAACCACCTTAGAAAGAAACGACTGATTAGGTCAAAGTACCACTTAATCTCTGTGGACCACCAGAGAAGGAGAACAGCAGGACAGCGCTGGCAATTCAGACACTCTGCGGGCAGAGGTAATAGCCACCAAAAAGGCAACCTTCTGTTACAGTGTAAGCAGAGGAATCGCCCTAAGTTTTCAAAGGGAGGTTTTTGAAGAACATACAGTACCAATTTAAGATCCCATGGAGGTAACAGGGACCGTGTCAGAGGAGGCACATGACGAACTCCCTGGATAAAAGTGTGAATCAAAGAATGCATAGCTAAAAGGCATTGAAAAACACAGCCAAAGCAGACACCTGGCCTTTAATAGTACCCAAGGCCAACCGTTGCTCATCCCCTCTTTGGAGGAAAACCAATATCCTTAAAGGAGCGTGGATGCACCTTAATCGATTCACACCATGAGATATACAACTTCCATGTACGATGATAAATCTTCCTGGAGGTAGATTTTCTAGCCTTCAACAGTGTAGGACTCAGAAAGACCCCTACTCTTCAACACCTGGCTTTCAACAGCCACACCATTAAAGCCAGGGACCAAAAGCACGATGGAAGATCGGCCCTTAAGAACACGGATCTTCCCTGAGAGAAAGTCTACAAGAAGCATCAGCGACCAACCTTACCAGATCTGCGTACCAAGACCGGCAAGACCAGTCTGGGGCCACCAGAATGACCTCCAAGATCTATGGGGGGACACTACTCATCATACCAATGACAATCGGATGGGCGCCACTCCGGACTGATTACCTCTCCACTCGGGGTGGGGGTGCTAACGGCCAAGGGGCACGCTGCGACTTAGGCCAAACCAGGTCATGTACGTCCTGGCGAGGTGTTTCACTCGCATGCCAGCCCCCGTCCATTGGGGCTCTGTCGTGGCGAGGCAATAACCTGCACACACTCACTGGCCAGACAGGGCAACCTTAAGGATTTAGGATATCCAGTCCGAAACCCAGTCCGGCTGTTACATGCAGTTCTCTCAGGAACATAACTAGCTAAAAAATTCAAATTTTAACAAAGATTCCCTTTAAAATAAAAAAACAAGCTAAGACCGAAGTCCCATTCAGGAACTAGGTCCTACTCCTAAACTAGGCAGAAACAAACTGAATCCTATAGCAGAGTGAGTGGGTGTATGCCTTCAGGGACTGCCCCATAGGCGTGGTAAATTTTTTTCCTGCCTAGTGTCCTACTCCTGTAGGGGGCAGTATAACCCAATGGTTAAGAAGAATATGGAGCTGCGTCTGTCAATGAATGATAGAGAAATGTACATGATGCATATACTGAATTAAATAAAAGGCCAAATAACAACCACAATGGAGATCTTGTGTGCACAATCCTAAACAAACGTTAGGTATTAATTCTTCCTCTTAACCACTTGCCGACTGCCTGCCGCAGATATACTGCGGCAGACTGGCTTGGCTGCACGGACCGCCGTACCTGTACATTGCGCTTCGCGGGAGCGCTTCTAGGGGCGAACCCTCCCCCATTAGGAAGCGGGGAAGTCAATCCATGGGGCGATTGCCGCCGGGCACCTGTGATCACTCCCCGTGAAGAGAACGACAGTCGGCTGTTGTAAACAGAGCAGACCGTTGTTCTCTCTGGAGTGAACACAGAGCTCCTGTGATCTTCCTATTTAGGATCACAGGTCTCTGTGTTGATTCCATATGTCCCTCCCCCTCACAGTTAGAAAACATTCCTCACAGCTTACACTTAACCCTTTGATCGCCCCTGGGTTAACCCCTTCCCTGCTAGTGTCATTATTATAGTAACAGTGCATATTTTTAGCACTGATTACAGCAGTAATATCACTGCCCCCCCCCCCCCCCCCAAAAGTGTCAAAAATGTCAGTTAGGGGTCCGATCTGCCTGCCACAATGTCAAAGTCCCGCTAAAAATCGCAGATCGCCGCCATCACTAAAAAAAAAAAAATTAAAATAATTAAAATGACATAAATCTTTCCCCTAGTTTGTAGACGCGATAACTTTTGTGCAAACCAATCAAAATACGCTTATTGGATTTTTTTTTACCAAAAATATATAGCAGAATACAAATTGGCCTAAAAGGATAAAAAAATTAGATTTTTTAATAATTTGTTTGGTAATATTATATAGCAGAAAGTGAAAAATATTGTTTTTTTTCAGAATTGTCGCTTTTTTTTTGTTTATAGCGCAATAAATTAAAACAGCACAGGTGATCAAATATCACCAAAAGAAAGCTCTATTTGTGGGAAAAAAGGACATCAATATTATTAGGGTACAGCATCGCACGACACGTGCAATTGTCAGTTAAATTAAAGCAGTGCCGAATCACAAAAATTGGCCTGGTCATTAAGGGGGCAAAACCTTCCGATCCAGAAGTGGTTAATAAGAGGATTTTTGTTATTAAAAAAAAAGCAAACTACTGACACGGGGTAGCTTGTACTTAAGCCATACTTGATTTGCATAATAGGCAATCCTTAAGTCTTGTGGCCATTCAAAAAAATAACAATTTCCAAAAATAAATATATTTTGCTTTCTTATCATATTATATCTACAATGTCCCTTTTTTGGTTAAATAAATTGATTAGTAAAAGATCAATGTCACATATGTATTCAAAACATTTATAAATGTCTGTGTATATAAAATACACAGACACATGCAGATTATTGAAAGCACAATACTGCTTGTATTATTTTTTTTTTTTATAGAAAGAACCTGTCATTAGCCTTTCCTTCTTAAAAAAAAAAAAAAAAAAAAGCATGAAAGGGATAAACTTCACACATACACTTATATATTAGAAAGAAAAACATAAAAGAAAAATAGAACATCACTTTTCAACTGTGACAAGTTGGATGTTTAGCTGACAGAGTCAAGTCTTGTGTTGGCTGCATGGTTTCTGGCCCTTGATTCGCTCTTCAATCAGGCTTTGGTATTATTGAAAGATCAGACTAAATCCTGCATGTTCAATACCTTAATCCTATTTTCTACAGCTTTATTATCTGCTTCAGGTTCTCTCGGAAAAGTAGTTAGGGATGGCACGTTTTCTTTTTTTCTCTTCTTTTTAAGGTAAGGAGCTTTCATTCATACATTCATTACCAAAGAGACGTTTAGCAAACGTGCCAAATAAATACGTGTGGCTTCCATTTGGTTTAAAGCTCAATAAACACCTTTTTTGTATTTACTGACAAATGCTAAGTGGAAACATTGAGTCTATCCTTACTTGTGGACTGTCTGATATAATTCACCCTGTAAGTCTACAGACATTTCCTAATCATTGCTGTAGATAAAGAAAACGTCTTGGATTGTAGGTCTGCTAGAAACAGGGCTTTTCCAAGCCAAGAATTTAAGACCACAGAGTAAAAGAATAATTGGAAACAAACCGAAGTCAAAAAATAGCAGCAAATCGGACAGTCATTTATTTATCACGTCTGCCTGATGAAAAATAAATTAACAATAAATACATTTCTCTGGATAAAAATAAACAAGTAAAAGTTTGATACTTCTTATATTTACTTTAATGACACAACATTAAAGCCAAACTCAAGGAAAACAGCTGAATACACGAATGAAATGCATAGAAGAAAACAGTTTTACCTGCCAAAAGGATTTGTATTTTTGTCCATCCTGTCCTGAGTTTTAAACACCACTGCCACACACTACAGACCTGTCTAGCAGGGCAGGCCACCTAATTTTTGCATGTGATTGGGTATTCTTTGTAAAGTGAACACTATACTACCAAAAGTATTGGGACGCCTGCCTTTACACGCACATGAACTTTAATGGCATCCCAGTGTTTACCCGTAGGGTTCAATATTGAGTTGGCCCACCCTTTGCAGCTATAACAGCTTCAACTCTTCTGGGAAGGCTGTCCACAAGGTTTAGGAGTGTGTCTATGGGAATGTTTGATCATTCTGCCAGAAGCACATTTGTAAGATCATGCACTAATGTTGGGCGAGAAGGCCTGGCTCACAGTCTCTGCTGTAATTCCCCCCAAAGGTGTTTACATGTATGACTGGAGGGGGCTGAGGTGATGCTGAAAGAGACATGCTGCACAGTTTAGGAATTTTTTTTATGATCATTACAAGGACAAGATAGGAATCAATGACCTCAAGATGCAGAGAACCCACACAAACCTGTGAAGGTACACAATAGGGTGCAGTAAAATCAGAAGAAAGACAAGGGATAGAGATTACCTGGCCACCCAAATGCCAGGGACTTCCAACAACTCAAGGATCCAGCAAGAGGAACAAACAGCCACTGACTTGTGAAAGTGGGGGTGCACCATGCAGAAGACTGGAGGTTAGAGCACCTCTGGCTTTGAGTCCTATGACTTCAGGGGGAGGAAGGCTCTGTTTACAAGCTACGACTGCTGCAGTAGATGAATGAGAAGGGGTGGTTCTGATGCCCCTTCCACTGACCTTCTGCATTGATGCAGGATTACACTCCTGAACTTCAGTTGCATTGCTAAAGACAATATCAAGAGCAGGTCAGAAGAGAAGACTTCCTTCGAATGACAACAGAGTCAGATGTTCTCAAATTTATCATTGATTTCCCAGGAACATATCCAAACTGCCCTATGCATGTGCACAGATAATAAAGCCTTGCATGAGACAAGGTTAAATAGGCTGTCACAGCTAAAGCACAGCAATGCAAAAATGCTTGTGCGCACTCTCTAGTGAGTGCGCACAAACACTGTGAGCCCACTGTCCATTGGACAGTGCAGCTTAGTGAAAAAACGTACAAAGCCAAAGAGAGTAGCTATTTATCATGTGAGTATTGTGATCAATTACAGAGATCACACATTGTTTACACAGGCTGTGGTCATCTCACACAGTGATCACTAGTGCACCATTACCAAGCTCCATGGTATAACTCCCTTAACACCAGCACATTTCCTAATTTAAAAAAATAGTGGGAAAAAAATCAAATCACTTTGGGGTGTCTGTTAAATAAAAGTCATTTTGGGGGTGTGAGTACTGTCTTGGCATTTGTATTTGCTATGTTTTTAAAGTGGTAGTAAAGTATTTTTTCTACTTGTACCTGCAGGTAAGCCTATAATAAGGCCTATGTGTAGGTACAGTGAATATCTTCTGAACTTGCACTGTTTAGGAGATAGTCACACTGCATGCAGCCGTTGACGTCACTTGTGCATACGCTCTGAAGGGACAGCATACCTGTGTCATCCCTTCAGAGCTCCATGTGTGCGGCAATGATGTCATCTCAGTTCGGCCAATCAGGCGTTCGTAGCACTTGAAACCGGAAGGAAGACCGGGTGAAGATGGAAACCCTATCAGCGGTGTATACTAGCACATTATGCCATTGCATTGTATTTTTTTTTTAAAAGGTGTGCTTTACTACCGCTTTAACACAAAGCACAGGAAACTGTTTTTTCAAATTTGTATTTTTTTTATAGTTAATACACTACCATAAGAAATATCTGTCCAGAAAAAAATATATATATATATATATATAAAATTATTTGGATACAATCTTGCATGACTGAGTATTTTCAGTCAATGTATCATAGTGCTGAACACTGAAAATGGCTTGGACAGAAAGGGGGCTTAACATGCCAGCCCTCAAGTGGTTAAAGGATTTAAACCAAAGGGAGACCGTTTTACAAATTAAGGTAAATCTAGAGCATATAAGTAGTACACAAAACATCTGTGACATAGATTGCATCTAGTCCATGAAAGTCCTTATAATCATACAGGGAACCGCACACATCAGTCAAGCAGCTCCTTTCAAGATCGGGGGTGATCCAGGCTAATACAAAAGAACATAAAAAAGGGAGGGTGCAGATGAATATCTCACAGTAAGATAAGGCTCAGTGGGTACATCAAGGGTTTCAGCAGTGCCAGAGGTGATCAAGTCAATGTAGGTGGGCAGTGGAACAAGTCCAAAGACCAGACAATTCATGTGGTGCTTCAGGAGCAGGAGAAAAGTGAAGCTTGCTCTAGACCAGTGAGGGCGAACCTTGGCACCCCAGATTTTTTGGAACTATATTTCCCATGATGCTCAACTACACTGCAGAGTGCATGAGCATAATGGGAAATGTAGTTCCAAAACATCTGGGATGCTAAGGTTCGCTATCACTGCTCTAGACCATGATTGCCTTAATCCAGCCCTTGGTACACTATTCCTCCCAAAGACATTAACAAACTGGCATAATTTTTCAACTGACATCAATGATAGGGCACTATTCCTCCCACAAACACCAACGATGGGGCACTATTCCTCCCACTGACACAAACGATGGGGCACTATTCCTCCCATTGACATCAAAGATGGGGCACTGTTCCTCCCACTGACATCAACAATGCGGCACTATTCCTCCCACTGACCACAAAGATGGGGCACTATTCCTCCAGCTGACAAACTATGGGGCACCATTCCTACCACTGACACCAATGATGGGGCACTATTCCTCCAGTTAATCAAACTATGGGGCACTATTCCTTCCACTGACACCAACGATGAGGCAATGTTCCTCCCACTGATACCAGCGATGGGACACTATTTCTCCCACTGAAACCAGAGATGGGACATTATTTTTCTAACACAAAAAAATAGAGAATTGTTTACTTCCACTGATGCCAGTACATTTGTTTCTCCCACTGGCCACAGTCCAACCCCTCCAAAGTCTGAAGGACACTAAAGTGGTCCTTTGTTAAGAAAGTTTGGAGACCCCTGCTCTAAACCAAATGGATGGAAAGGGAGCGTGGCACACATGTATGCAGCCTTCCACTTACCTGATGAATTTAGCACTTTGTTTCTCAGCCTTAACACTTACTGCAGAGAATACAGCGGTGCTCAATGGTGCCAATTGTGGGGTAGTTCTAGTGCTTCAGCCAAACTGGCCTTTCTCACTATGTGAGTCTTTAGAGACAGGGTCATGCTAGAGGCTGTGTCACAGCTGTGGATTTGGAAAGTGCCCTGTACGCAGTACATTGGTCTGAAATGCTCTGCAATATGGAACACAGTGCCTGAAGGTCCAATTCAAGACTAGCCTTGCAATCTTCCACTTTAGCAAGGCCCAAGTATAGCCTCCAAAGCTGTTGCTGAGGAGACGGTAATATCTATGGACATGTAATATGGATAGCTGCAGTAAAGTCTAGCACAGCAGTGGGGTGGAATAAATTCACAGAGAAAAAAATCATCAGCGTTGTATCAAGGATCTTGATTGTAGTATTTAAATAAAAAATATCATGGAAATGAAAGGCTAACCAAAATATATTAAGACTTTAGACAATAGTTGCACTTTAGGCATGCTGGGCAGAGCAGGGGTTATACAGGGGCTGGCTTACACCATTTTCTCAGTTTCCCAGTGTCACAACTACCTGTAGGCAGCAGTATAACCTGACTGTTTCACAATTTCTGTGTCCCTCAATAGATAATAAAGAAATCACTAATTGCATTTAAAAAAAATAAAATTAAATAAAGTGCCTGAATTTGACTTTGGTATTACCCCTTGTAATCCCTATACATCACCCAGAATAGGAAGGGGGTGGGGATTGGTAGCCACTTAGGTGCATTCAAGTGTAGTGACAAGTAATGAATGTATGGGAGGACAGTATAGTGAGCAGAGGAATAACCTCATACAATTTTCCAATGATTATGAAAAAATAGAATGGCAAATTCTTATCAACTAACTTCTTCAAGTCATCAAAAGTATGACCTATTACCCTTCTGAACTGTATCAAACCACCCCATACCTGCTGATGCTCTCTCTCTAAAAGTGGTTGTAAACCTCAGACATGAAAAATGAACAAAGCACATCTCCCTATACTGTGTACTAACCTGAATTCACTGAATTCACGGAATCTGGCTTCTCTCTCTGCTATCTGCATAAATTATTCCTAATAGTTTAAGTTCCAAAATGCCCAACAAACAAATTCTCATTCATTTCAATGGCTCCTGTTCACAATATGAGCGGTTTGAGGCCTGACGATCAAAAAAGTACTTGAGATTATTTTTTGGCAGATTACAAATTTTTGGTTAGATGTCAATGCCTGCCGGCAAAAAACACCTGAAAAACTTCTGAAAAAGCGTCTGAAAAAAGTACGCTAAGGTGTGATTTGAGCCTAAATGTTGTAGAAGGCTCTACAAGACAGATGGCTGCAGATAAACAGGTACAACATATGTAGGAAGAGTCTTTTCATCTTTGTGTATGACCTGGGGCTAGTTACTTCAATAGGTATATGTAAAGCTTTACAACCACTTTAACTGGGGAAATCCACCAGTCACAGAGTGCAGGCCACACCAGGAACCCCTTAGGGAGTGGACCCACTAACAGTTTAATTGTATATACATGTGCTGCTATGCACCATAATTACAGACAAGAAATATAATGCCTTGAAAAAAATGATTCCTTGATTGAGCTTGATGCAACTAGATACTCCTTTTTATATAGGCAGTTTATTGTTTACAAAAACAGACATTTCCAGTGAAAGGAAGTTAGTTGGAAACCTTCACATTAGCCAAACTACAGCAAGAACATCAAACTATAGGACCTTGCATGTAAAAATATTGCTGTTCCTTTAAGAGAATATTTCATATGGTTATGCGATTAAGCAATTTTTTTTCTGTGTTGTTTTTTGCTGTTTGTTATTTATTTATTACAGGTTGGACTTCGTAGAGTACACTTTCCAGTAATTTGACAAAACACCCACTCACCTACAAGTGAGCTGTACATTCACATGTACATTATGGTGCATTGAAATGCAGTTAGTCATAGGTCAGAGGCTAGGATTACCTAGGGAAGCAACTACTGGCATACGTTGTAGATTATATTGCACGGAATAGCATTACCATATGGTGTGTCAGGGAAAAATACTAGACAAACTTTAATTTCACTATATCACTAAAAAAAGTAAACCAAGAAAAAGCCAAGGGCTGATTAAAAAGAACAAAAATTGTAGAAATAATCAGAAATGTAAATGTGTTTGGTATTTAAAAAAAAAATAATCAATTTAATCACAAGCTGAACATGGCAATATATGTGTGGGACATGATCATACATTTCCTGTATTCTACAGAAACCCTCTTCCGGTGGTCAGAGAATGTGCAACAATCTCTTTATTATATTCTATAGACCATACAATGATGAGAGATCTACAGTATCAGTAGAGAACAACAGTTCACCAACAGCATTCTCACGTGTTTTCCAGTGCTCCATACATGATGACATTAAAAAAAAACTTTAATGTGGGATAGTCTCTACACATGAACACCCAGGTTAAAAGGATCTTTACAACATCATCAAACAGTTTATGGCTGTTCTACTGACCTGGCACTGCTACTGCTGGGGTATTTTGAAGACTTCCAACCATTGCACACATCGCCACCATCTGGGCATGCAGCTGCCCTTGGGGATGTTGTGTAACATCAGTTGTGGTCCTAGTACTGTAATTTAACTCGGCACAGGCAGTGGGTAATGTAGGTCATTATTCTGTTTAAAGTCCATCTTTCCTCTTAGTAAAAACAACAGGCATTTCCAAGCTCACATTAAAATGGCTTACATGAAATGTAGCTTACTTCATTTTTAACCACCTCATTACCAGAAAGTTTCCTTCACTTTATTACCAGGCAATTTTCACTAGATAAATTAGTTGTACAGATCATACACAGAGGGATCAGAGTGTGAAAGGGTTAATGTACAGGCCACATACAGAGGGAGGATGAAGATGAAGGGGTTAATGTACAGATGTGCAGGGTAAGTCAGGCAAGGGATTAATAAACAGGTCAGATCTAAGACAGGATGGGGGTTGATTTACTAAAGGCAAATAGACGTTCATATTGCAAGGAAAGTTGCACTTTGGAAGTGGATTTCCCCAGAGCTGACTTCTATCATCTAATCATGTCCAAGCCAAAATGTGTTTTTTTTTTTGTCTTTTTTGCCTTGTTACCTGATTGGGTCTTCTTTGCAAAGTGAAACTTTCACTAACCTCTGGGGAAAATTCCCTTTCAACGTCCATTTGCCTTTAATAAATCAACCAAATACTGTAGAAGGGTTAATTTATTATTACGGACACTGTTACTGGAATTCACTGGTGTTGGCTAATGGCCAGAAGGCTTTTTTTCTTCTTACACACCGTTCAATGTGTGAGAGAAAGCAGGGCTCCCTGATCACCAGACAGTAAGAGAGACATGGCTGTTAATTTACATTCTGTGATGCTGCGAGTCATAACAGCAATCACATGGTACAGAGCCACTTTCACTGGCTCTGTATGTTTTGCTTGTGATCTGCTGTGTCCAACTACAATGCAATCATAGGACTGTGTGTGCCTGTTCAGGAGCCAGGAGCAAAGTTCCCAGAGAATATGTCCTCCCTGAACAATAGGGGAGCAGACCAGCCTCAAAAAGGTGGGCTTTTCTGGCAGGCTGCTAGACAGTGTTAGAGGGGTAGGAGGGACTGCGCAAGACTTTTACATCATTTTATTCAGTTGCTGAAGATACAGCAATGTGCTTTAACTCAAAAGGGTTGTGACATCACCAGAAGACTCCACCCCTTTGTTTACTTTAGCACTGGGAAAAGCAGAGAGGCAGCTAAAGCAAACAAAGTGACGGGGTCAGCCGGTCCCTTATGACAGCATTGTACATGCAAGATGTCATAAGGGGATGGGGTCGCTGCACGTTGTCATTTTTTTAATTTACGCTGTTTTGTTTACATTCTGCTATTAGTGGGGAATACCCCACTAAAAACAGGGATGAGTCATGGTTGTTAAGGACGCCAGCAGGTGGATTTAAAACTGGATAAAAAACTGATGTAAACTGAACTGAAAACAAATGTAAAAACTGATGTAAATGAAATCCGTTTTTTATTTGATAAAACATGACTGAACAGATGAGGAACATGTGAAAGGGGCCTTAAGCTAAAGCAGTGAATAGTGCTTTGGTCATCGTTGTTCAACAGAAGTCAATTGTTAGATTGACTTCTGTTAAAGGGACAAGCTGGAAAACTTTTGTTAATCAACAAGTTGAACTGGATGTACTGGTGTCTTTATTCAACCTTACCAACTATGTAACAGCTGATCAATGTATTATACTATACAATACCAATACCAATACAATACTGGTGCTCAGAGAAAATAAAGAGAAACTGCTAGGAACCGGGTAATTGCTTTCGGCCATGGAAACTTTGTTGTTCTCTTATGTCAAAAAAAAAACGAACGCCTATCATTTTTTTATTGCAGGGCCTTACTTCTGCTTTACATTGTCTAAAGCAGCCTTTTTCAACCAGGGTGCCTTCAAATTCCTACAGGGGTGCCTTGGAAAAATGTCTAAAAATTGCCCACAAATTGTATACAAGCCAGCAGGTGGATCCGGCCTGCCTTTTAGTTAGAGAAAGCTAAAGGCTTTTATTATGCACCATTACAACCTTCTAGCTACTGGCTTCCGAACAACCAGTGACATTCATTGATTAAGAAGGAGGATGTTGGGCACCTGCACAGCCTCCTTGTTTGCCCCTTTCCATCAGCACTGAGGTCACATTAGCTGAGTGAGGGAGAAAAAATGAAGAAGAGAAAGACTAAAATACTAGTCAGTATCAGTGTGAAAAAGGGAATTTTCTTTGGAAGAATAAATCACCTTGAATGTTGGGTGCCCTACATGTGTGGATGTTTCTGCATTATATAAAACTATTTGCTTAGTTTTTGACATTTTAGAATGGGGTTCCTCAAGACTGCAGCATTTTAAAGAGTCCCTTGACTTAAAAAAAGTCGATTCACTGGCCTAAAGTCTTTTTCTGAGACCTACTTTCGTGAAAACTAAATACTGACATTATTATAAAAATATAGTGGAATATAGTAGAACAGTAAACAGATAGAACTTTGATTAATTTAGTGAATAATCACAAACAAGCCATTTTTCTCCTGACTGGTGTGAAGATTTCATTGTTAAAATAATTTTCTCTTTCTTCTGTTAAATGGGAATGATAATTAAAACACGGTTAAAAATGATTTACAACAGATGTCAGAGACCTTTCACATAACCGCAAGCTTATAGCTTGCTTGCTAATCGCTACACTACACAGTTATCACTAAAGCCCCGTACACACGTACCGAATGTCGGCCGTCTTTTGTCCGGTGCTGTCCTGTCGGCTGAAAACTGCAAAAGACTGCACATGAATTTTGACGGCCAACAACAGCCGACTGCAGTAGTGATGTCATGTGATGGTTAACTTTCCGTGTGTTTTTTCTTTTCTGAGCATGCCCAGTCTTGCTAATCGGCTGTTTGTCGGCCGAATTCTGTACTGACTGGCGAACAATCGGCCGTTCTGGTGTTGGCCAACAAAAATTTTAATGCCTGCACACCCGATTCTGTTTGGCCGAAAAGTCGCTGTCGGTTGTCGGAAGCATCATACTAACAAGCCGACAATCGGCCGATCGTTCGGCGGCCGAATATTTACGGCCGACAATCGCTACGTGTGTCTACGGGGCTTAAGAAACATCTAAATTGTGCAAAAACACTATAAAGCCCTACAGCATATTCCAACTTATTAAATATAATATTTAATATATATATAAATATATATATATATATACATACATACATACATACATACACACATACACAGTAGCTCACAAAAGTGAGTACACCCCTCACATTTTTGTAAATATTTTATTTCTTTTCATGTGACAACACTGAAGAAATTACATCTTGCTAAAAAGTAAAGTAGTGAGTGTACAGCTTGTAAAAAAAGTGTAAATTTGCTGTTCCCTCAAAATAACTCAACACATAGCCATTAATGTCTAAACCACTGGCAACAAAAGTGAGTACACCCCTAAGTGAAAATATCTAAATTTGGCCCAATTAGCCATTTACCCCTCCCTGGTGTCACGTGACTCGTTAGTGTTACAAGGTTTCAGGTGTGAATGGGGAGCAGGTGTGTTACATTTGGTGTTATCACTCTCTCATACTGGTCACTGGAAGTTCATCATGGCACCTCATGGCAAAGAACTCTCTGAGGATCTGAAAAAAAAGAATTGTTGCTCTACACAAAGATGGCCTAGGCTATAATAAGATTCCCAAGACCCTGAAACTGAGATGCAGCATGGTGGCCAAGACCATACAGCGGTTTAACAGGACAGGTTACCCTCAGAACAGGCCTCATCATGGCCGACCAAAGGAGTTGAGTGCACGAGCTCAGCGTCATATCCAGAGGTTGTCTTTGGGAAATAGATGTATGAGTGCTGCCAGCGTTCCAGCAGAGGTTGAAGGGGTGGGGGGTCAGCCTGTCAGTGCTCAGACCATACGCCGCACACTGCATCAAATTGGTCTGCATGGCTGTCATCCCAGAAGGAAGCCTCTTCTGGAGAAGATGCAGAAGAAATCCGCATACAGTTTGCTAAAAACTAGTGGACTAAGGACATTATTGAAACCATGTCCTGTGGTCTGATGAGACCAAGATAAATGTATTTGGTTCAGACGGTGTCAAGTGTGTGTCGCGCGAAAACCAAGTGAGGAGTACAAAGACAAGTGTGCCTTGCCTACAGTCAAGCATGGTGGTGGGAGTGTCATCGTCTGGAGCTGCATGAGTGCTGTTTGGGGAGCTACAGTTCATTAAGGGAACAACGAATGCCAACATGTACTGTGACATCCTGAAGCAGAGCATTATCCCCTCCCTTCGGAGACTGGGCCGCAGGGCAGTATTCCAACATGATAAGGACTGAAACGGAAGATGGAGGAGCACAAGGTCTCTATTGAACATCTGTGGGGCAGATGGGTATATATGCAGTATCTCACAAAAGTGAGTACACCCCTCACATTTTTGTAAATATTTTAGTATATCTTTTCATGTGACAACACTGAAGAAATTAAACTTTGCTACAGTGTAAAGTAGTGAGTGTACAGCTTGTCCCCTCAAAATAACTCAACACACAGCCATGTAGGAAGGGGATCAAGCTCTGCTTCAGTATGTCACAGTACATGTTGGCATTCATGGTTCCCTCAATGAACTGTAGCTCCCCATTGTCTGCAGCACTCATGCAGCCCCAGACCATGACACTCCCACCGCCATGCTTGACTGTAGGCAAGACACACTTGTCTTTGTACTCCTCACCTGGTTGCTGCCACACACGCTTGACACCATCTGAACCAAATAAGTTTATCTTGGTCTCATCAGACCACAGTAATCCATGTCCTTAGTCTGCAGAAAACTGTTTGCGTGCTTTCTTCTGCATCTTCTCCAGAAGAGGCTTCCTTCTGAGACGACAGCCATGCAGACCAATTCGATGCAGTCTGCGGTGTATGGTCTGAGCACTGACAGGCTGAGCACTGACAGGCTGACCCCCCACATCCTTCAACCTCTGCAGCAATGCTGACAGCACTCATACATCTATTTCCCAAAGACAACCTCTGGATATGACGTTGAGCACTTGTACTCAACTTCTTTGCTCGACCATGGCGAGGCCTGTTGTGAGTGGAACCTGTCCTCTTAAACTGCTGTATGGTCTTGGCCACCGGGCTGCAGCTCAGTTTCAGGGTCTTGGCAATCTTCTTATAGGCTAGGCCATCTTTATGTAGAGCAACAATATTTTTTTTTAGATCCTCAGAGAGTTCTTTGCCATAAAGGGGGCCATGTTGAACTTCCAGTGACCAGTAAGAGAGTGAGAGCGATAACACCAAATTTAACACACCTGAGACCTTGTAACACTGACGAGTCACATGACACAGGGGAGTGAAAATGGCTAATTGGGCCCAAATTTGACATTTTTACTTAGGGGTGTACTCACTTTTGATGCCAGTGGTTTAGACATTAATGGCTGTGTGTTGAGTTTTTTTTGAGGGGACAGCAAATTTACACTGTTATACAAGCTGTACGCTCACTACTTTACATTGTAGCAAAGTGTCATTTCTTCAGTGTTGTCACATGAAAAGATATAATAAAATATTTACAAAAATGTGAGGGTGTACTCACTTTTGTGAGATACTGTGTGTGTATATATATATATATTATATATATATATATATATATATATGAAAATCATACTTTTAGAGAAATGTATGAAAAGAAGAAAGGAAAAGTATGTGTTGCCTGTAGAAACCCACCATATTCCAGTACAGTAGTAATTTCTGAAGTGCAGCTTTAAAAGCAAAAGCTAACAACTCACTAGCTTCTGTGGGTTGAACATTCTTTTTGCTAACCTCCACTCTTACAGAATGTCTCTGTTAATCTTTTATTCTTGCTTCCCTTATATCTGCCAGAGAAGCATTTAAAAGTTCAAACGTCTGAATATTTCTGACTGAAAACAAAATACCTATAAGAAATGATGTCTGGGATTTTCAGTGACTACATGGAGAAACCATATACCCTTTAAGGGCCTAAAACTGCCTTGGTCTTTTAGGTCACTGTACCCATAACCCACCTGCTCTGGACTGTCAGAAGTGACTCCAGATTCATCTTCTTAAAATGTCAGTTTATTACATACTTGAAGTAGAATTCATCTTAACTTGAAGAAACAGCTGCCCACACACTATGCTGCATACTTTCTTTGTACGTCTTTTGGTTAAGTAGTTACAGGCCCATAAGGGCCTTTGCAGATTATGCTGCCTACCTCTAAACTTCACACTGCAACACAAGCTCTAGAAACTTTCTAAAGAATCATTTGCCCAGTTAAAGCGCATGTACATTCGTCCTGTACAAATTGGGCAAAACACAATTGTTATTAGGCTATTTTCTGTGCTGGTTTGATGTTCTTCTTTTTATTAATTTAAAACAGAACATACTACATTTGGCAACTAGCATGATGTCATCAGCAAACAATTAATTTTACCTTGGGGTACACCACTAATTTTCTTAGACCATACAGAGTATGACTCATTTATCACTACTCTGTGAATATGGTCTTTTAACCAGGCTTAGTTACCAGCAGCGGGGTGAACCCCAAAGAGTAACTGAATATTCAAATGCAGTGCTGGACAGAGAGCAAAATGTCTTATTACATTTGATTCAGCACTAAACATCTGGGCATACAGGTGTAGTCCCTACAGTAGAACAATGGGATATTGATATAGACAATATGTTGTGTCCACGTACCCTTGTGCATTTTCACAGTTTTGGGATAGGGCTAAAATTCAGCTAAGGTCACAAATACAAGATCTTTTTTTTTTCTTGTAGAAGACCAAAACATTTCAATGTCCATTGGTGACTGGTTAGAATTAATTACTTTTTACAGATTCTGAGAAAATGTTTTTTTTATTTATTACAAATTAAAATGCATATGACCAATAGTTGTACATACATGTAACAAACATTTTGGTTTAGTTAACAGCAGCAGGGTGAACCCCAAAGAGTAAGTGCCAGTTCACACTAATACGACTTGTCAGACGACGCGGTCATTGAGTAGTACAGGACCGGTTCTAATAGGAGCGACACAAGTCGCTCCGACTTAGAAAAAGGGTCCTGTACTACTTCGGGGCGACCTGGAAGCGACTTGCATTGACATTCATTTTATGAAGTCCGTGCAAGTCGCGCCGAAGTCGCGCTGCACGCGACTTCACAGGTCGCCCCCTAAGTCGGAGCGACCTAGTGTGAACCGGCACTAAATAAATAATCAAAGGCCATGTTGGACAGAAGGATTCTTATATTTAATTCAGCATTAACATCTGGGCACACAGGTGTAGTCCCTATAGCTATGAGATATTGCTATAGACAAGACGTTGTGTCTGCATACCTTTGTGCATGTCACAGTTTTGGGATAGGGCTAAAATAATCTCTGACCACAAATACAAGATTTTTTTTTCTTCTAGAAGACCTAACATTTCAATGTTCTGTGGATAACAAATGCTTATGCCTCTTCAGTATCAAGGCATGCTACACAGTGTTTGAAGCCAAGTGCAAACTGTGTACTGACTGCAGGGAAACATGCTATTTAATTACAACAGGGTGCACCTAATTATGAGCATCCTACAGACACTCAAACCAGCCCCACACTTGTACCAGACATTTTTCCCATAGAATAAATAATTGTTTTTTTTTTACCTGTAAAATTAATTTCTTGGAGTACATCACGGGACACAGAGCAGCCATAATATTTACTATCTGTGTTATACGCCACCTATAGGTGAATGGACACTGGCAACTAAAAAGACAGGAAGTCCCTCTCTATATAACCCCTCCCATACAGCGAATACCTCAGTTTTGTAGCAAGCAATAAACTTCCCAGACAAGAGGGGAGGGACCTCTGTGTCCCGTGATGTACTCCAAGAAATGGATTTTACAGGTAAGATGTAGGAAAAATCAAATTTTCTTTATTGTACATCCCAGCAAACAGAGCAGCCATAATAATTACTATGTGGGATGTCCCAAAGCAATGCACTTGAGGGGAGGGGGGATATTGATTATGACAACCGTCATTGGACTGAAAGGATCTACATAGCTGTTTGCAGCACACTGCGGCCAAAAGCAGAATCCTCTTGGACCCTAAAATCCACCTGATAAAATCTAGTGAATATACAGTGCCTTGCGAAAGTATTCGGCCCCCTTGAACTTTGCGACCTTTTGCCACATTTCAGGCTTCAAACATAAAGATATAAAACTGTAATTTTTTGTGAAGAATCAACAAGTGGGACACAATCATGAAGTGGAACGAAATTTATTGAATATTTCAAACTTTGTTAACAAATAAAAAACTGAAAAATTGGGCGTGCAAAATTATTCAGCCCCCTTAAGTTAATACTTTGTAGCGCCACCTTTTGCTGCGATTACAGCTGTGAGTCGCTTTGGGTATATCTCTATCAGTTGTGCACATCGAGAGACTGAAATTTTTGCCCATTCCTCCTTGCAAAACAGCTCAAGCTCAGTGAGGTTGGATGGAGAGCATTTGTGAACATAAGTTTTCAGTTCTTTCCACAGATTCTCAATTGGATTCAGGTCTGAACTTTGACTTGGCCAACACCTGGATATGTTTATTTGTGAACCATTCCATTGTAGATTTTGCTTTATGTTTTGGATCATTGTCTTGTTGGAAAACAAATCTCCGTCCCAGTCTCAGGTCTTTTGCAGACTCCATCAGGTTTTCTTCCAGAATGGTCCTGTATTTGGCTCCATCCATCTTCCCATCAATTTTAACCATATTCCCTGTCCCTGCTGAAGAAAAGCAGACCCAAACCATGATGCTGCCACCACCATGTTTGACAGTGGGGATGGTGTGTTCAGGGTGATGAGCTGTGTTGCTTTTACGCCAAACATAACGTTTTGCATTGTTGCCAAAAAGTTCGATTTTGGTTTCATCTGACCAGAGCACCTTCTTCCACATGTTTGGTGTGTCTCCCAGGTGGCTTGTGGCAAACTTTAAACGACACTTTTTTTTTTTTCTCAAATATTTTATTGAGTTATAAAAATGCAAAATTACAAACATACAATCAGCAAAAGTTGGAATGTGTAACAGTACAGAATTGCATAAAACAAACAGTATTGGTAGCCAACGGAGCATAGGACAACTTCCCTCTGTGAGGCATATATAGTCAGATAGAGACCTGAAGTGTATAGAAATAGGTGGTAAAAGTAGAGGTAAGAGGAAGAGGCATAAAAGAGGAAGCGAGCCATCAGGGGATCATAACAGTCGAGTCGGGCAGGTCCGTGGTAAGGCCCATACCCTGGGTGAACAAAACCCAGGGACGGGAAACAGGGGAGTCGTCCGGGAGGGGGAATGACAAATAAGCCACTAAATCGTGCAGAGGAGGGGGGGGGGAGCCAGTTGACCGGGCCTGCCCAGTAACAACTAAGCTCCCAGCTCGAAACGAGGAGGGGTAGGGAGATAGGGAAGGAAAGGGGGGTGGGGGGGGGGGAAGGAATGGAGAAGGAAATGTCGGAGAGGGGGGAAGAAAAGTAAAAAAAAGAGGGGGGGTGGAAAGAATGATGAGCATAGAGAACGGCGTATCCGAGGGGATGGCGAGTATAGTGATATGGGGCCCTTACTGACAGAGTTGGGAGTATTCAGGTGTGGAGGTGTAGTGGGTCCAACACGCCCATTTTTTGTGGTGCTTGGAAGGAGCATCTCTCGCGACGGATATGAGCTCCTCCATCTCCGCAACCTTAGAGAGGCGCTGGAACCACTGCTTGACGGTAGGCGCATGCGTTGTCTTCCAAAGTGCCGGGATGCATTGTCTGGCGGCGTTCACCATGAGTATTGTCAGTGATTTAGAATAAGTCCTACTGGAAGTAGGGGAGTGGTGCAAAAGATATTGGGCAGGAGTGAAGGCGATATCTGACGTGGTAACTTGCGTTATAATCCTATGAACTTCCTTCCAAAAGGAGGTGAGGCGAGGGCAGGACCAGAAGATGTGTAGGAGCGTACCAGGTTCAGTATGGCACCTCCAGCAGATCTGTGAGGTGGAGGGGAAAAGCTTATGTAGCCTTGAAGGGGTGTAGTACCAGCGGCTAACAAGTTTGTAACCACTTTCTTGAGTAGTGACATTAAGGGAACATTTGTGATTGTTGGTATAGATGATTTCCCATTCTTCTGGGGTGAAAGTAACTGCCAACTCCGCTTCCCAATCCTCGCAACGCTTGAGCTTCCTTTGTTCAGGCTCTTCTAGCAAAAGAGAGTGGATGGTAGATAGAAGCCTGCGAACCGGACCTTCCTGCTGGCACAGGGAGTCGAACGGAGTCGTGGACGACAAGGAGTAAACGACACTTTTATGGATATCTTTAATAAATGGCTTTCTTCTTGCAACTCTTCCATAAAGGCCAGATTTGTGCAGTATACGACTGATTGTTGTCCTATGGACAGAGTCTCCCACCTCAGCTGTAGATCTCTGTAGTTCATCCAGAGTCATCATGGGCCTCTTGGCTGTATCTCTGATCAGTCTTCTCCTTGAATGAGCTGAAAGTTTAGAGGGACGGCCAGGTCTTCGTAGATTTGCAGTGGTCTGATACTCCTTCCATTTCAATATTCTCTTGCACAGTGCTCCTTGGGATGTTTAAAGCTTGGGAAATCTTTTTGTATCCAAATCCACCTTTAAACTTCTCCACAACAGTATCTCGGACCTGCCTGGTGTGTTCCTTGTTCTTCATGATGCTCTCTGCGCTTTAAACGGACCCCTGAGACTATCACAGTGCAGGTGCATTTATACGGAGACTTGATTACACACAGGTGGATTCTATTTATCATCATTAGTCATTTAGGTCAACATTGGATCATTCAGAGATCCTCACTGAACTTCTGGAGAGAGTTTGCTGCACTGAAAGTAAAGGGGCTGAATAATTTTGCACGCCCAATTTTTCAGTTTTTTATTTGTTAACAAAGTTTGAAATATCCAATAAATTTTGTTCCACTTCATGATTGTGTCCCACTTGTTGTTGATTCTTCACAAAAAATTACAGTTTTATATATTTATGTTTGAAGCCTGAAATGTGGCAAAAGGTCGCAAAGTTCAAGGGGGCCGAATACTTTCGCAGGGCACTGTATGTACTGAAGACCAAGTAGCAGCCCTGAAAATCTGAGCCATAGAAGCTTGATGGCGAACTGCCCATGACGCACCTACTCTTCTGGTAGAGTGTGCCTTTACTCAAAGCGGTGGGGCCCTCCCCTTTTGGTGGGGCCCTCCCCCTTTAACCATTCGCCTGGATGATAACCTGGCAAACTCATCGGGTGATCGTTGACCTAGATGTTGCTTGCCCTTTTTTGGGCCCTTCTGGCAGCACAAACAAAGAATCGGTCTTCCAAATCTGAGCTGACATTTTCACATAGACTCTAAATGCACGTACTACATTGAGAGAATGTAACAAATTTTCCTCTGTTGTTTGAGGATTTGGAAATAAGGAAGGCAGTGTATTGTCTTAATTTAAATGAAAACCGGACACCATCTTTGGCAAAAACCCTGGGTGTGGACGCAGAATCACCCTATCTTGGTGTAAGATCAAAAATGGCTCCTTACAAGGAAGAGCCGCTAATTCTGACACCCTTCTAGCTGATGTTACTGCGACCAAAAAAGACAAACTTTCTTGTCAGAAGAACCAGAGGAATATGCCGATTGGGCTCAAAGGGTTTTTTTCTGTAAGACCGCCAGAACTAAATTTAAATCCCAAGGACATAAGGGTGGCCTAACTGGCAGAAGCATACAAAGCACCCCTTGTATAAAGGCTCTAACCAAGGAATGCAAAGCAATCGGTTTTTGAAAGAAGATCAATAAGGCTGAAATTTGACCCTTAATTGTGCCTAGGGCCAGCTTCATTTCTACGCCTCATTTCTATGCCTACTTGCAAAAAAGCTAGAATTCTCCCGATGATATATTTACGGGGATGCCACGCCCTGGCCTCACACCGGGAAATGTAGGACTTCCAGACTCTGTAATAAATGTTTCTAGAGACTAGTTTCCTAGCATTTATCATTATAGAGACTGCAGGACCAGATATACCCCGCTCCCTCAAAATCCTGGCTTCAATAGCCAAACCGTCAAATTTAGAGACTGTAAAGCAGGGTGGAATATCAGACCCTGAGAAAGCAGGTCCGGACGTAGCGGGAGGACCCATGACCTTCCCACCGACAACCTTACAATTTGCATGTACCAAGTCATCCTGGGCCAAGCTGGAGCCACTAGGATTACTGGCTTCCCTTCTTCCTGAATCTTGCGCAGAAGTCGTGGCAACAGGTGGACCAAGTGAAAGGCAAAGATCAGGAAGAACTGATCCCAGAGAGTCACCAAAGCATCCACTCCAACTGCGAGCAGATCCCTGGCCCTGGACAAAAATTTGTCCAACTTGTTTTTGAACCTGGATGCCAACAGATCTACATCCGAAATCCCCCAGCTTTGACAAATCAATGCAAAGATCTCAGGAAGTAGAGACCATTCCCCTGGAAACATCTGCTGGCGACTCAGAAAGTCCGCCTGCCAGTTTGCTATTCCCAGAATTAATACTGCCGACAGCCATGGTACAAATTTCTCCACCCAGGATAGGATGTGACCCACCTCCTTCTGAGCTGACTGACTCTTGGTGCCCCCATTGGTTGATGTAGGTCACAGCCATGGTATTGTCATATTGGACCCTGATGAGGCAACCCAATAGTCTGGTAGTCCAGAACCTTAGACACAAACTGCTTGAATTTCCAGAAAATTGATGGGCAAGCTCCTTTATAACTAGGACCATTTCCCTTGGACAGTAGCTTCCTCCAGAACTTCTCCCCAGACAAAGAGACTGGCATCTGTGGTCACCACCTTCCAGACCACTGGTAGAAAGGACTTCCCTATCTCCAAATTCCTGGTTACCAACCACCAAATGAGACTCTGATGCACCCTTGGTGACAGAGACATGTGACAATCTAGGGCCTGGATCTTTTTGCTTAAGGCTGACAGAATATTGTTTTGTAATGGTCTGGCATGGAATTGGGCATAGGGAACTGCTTCGAATGAAGACACCATCTTCCTTAGCAACTTCATGCAAAGACGCACAGAAGTATACTTTTTCCCTCTTAAGATCGGGACAAGATCCTTTACAGCTTCGACTTTTCTTGGTGGCAAAAACACTTTTGCCTGTACTGTGTCCACAAGGAGATCCAGGTATTCTATACTCTCAACCGCCTGCAACGCTGACTTTGCCAAATTCAGAATCCAACCCAGACGTTCTAAGAACTTCACTGCTCGGAAAACACATATTTTAGAAGCCGACTGATCTAGGAGCAATAGATCTTCCAGGTATCCTAAAACTGTTATCCCCTGAGATCTTAGAATTGCCAATACCAGAGCTAGGGTTTTTATGAACACTCATGGAGCCGTGGCTAGCCAGAAGGGCAAAGCCACAAACTGAAAATGGCAGTCTTCCACTGCAAATCACAGAAACCTTTGATGGGCCTGGAAAATTGGCACGTGTAGGTATGCATCTTTGATGTCTATGGATGCCAGAAATTCTCCTCCTTGCAGAGAAGCAATAAATGAAATAACTGACTCCATTCCAAATGTGTGAATGTTTAGAAACTGGTTCAGGGCTTTGAGATCCAGAATAGGTCTCACATCTCGGTTTGGTTTTAGGCCTGCAAAAAGATTTGAGTAGAAGCCCCTGAATTTCTCGTTGTCCGTAACCTCTGTAATCACTACTTTTGATTTGAGATGGTTTAGAGATTGAAAAAAGGATTTTCTCTTTAATGGATCTGCGGGTATATTGGACCTTAAAAACCAAGGAAGAGGAAACACCCAGAATTCTAGTTTGTACCCCTGCGAGACTGTGGAAACAACCCAGCTGTCCTGATTTACTTGTAACCAGGCATCCAAGAACTGTAGTAGGCTTCCCCCCACCCGACTGAGTGGGGGCGCCCCTTCATAAGGTAGATTTAGAGCTACGCTTGGTAGGCGTCTGGACCCAGGGTTTCTTCTGCCCTTGCCCTGGAACTTTTTCTCTAGATCCATATGGATGACATTGCCGAAACTGCCTAGGATTAGAAGTTTTGGGTACTTGAGCGTTTACTCCTCCTAATTGGTAGAAGCACACTCTTTCCCCCTGAAATCTTTTGGCTATATTTATCCAGATCGTCACCAAATAGGCATTCCCAATGAAAGGGAAAATCAGCTAGTAACTTCTTACAAGGTAATTCCGCAGACCAATACTTTAATCACAGAATTCTGCGCACATATACTGACAGAAGAACAGACCATGACACCTGCTGTTTGGAGTCCTTAAGAGCATCTACTGCAAAACACAAAGCCTGAGGTAAGTCTACTAAATCTTCAGAAGACTACCCCTGAGCAGGAATATTTCTGGCTACCCGATTAATTCGGTCTTTCAAAGACTGACAAACTTCTATAGCTGCCACTGCCAGTTGTATCGCAGACCCAGCAATAGCAAAAGAAGCTTTTAGTAAAAGATTCTAATTTCTTACTCGCTGGATCTTTAAAAATTTGGGCATTGTCTACATGACAGGTTAAACTTCAGAAGAAATAGTAGCATCAACCGTAGGCATACTCCACTTCTTTGTGAATTTTTCCTCCATAGTATACAACAGAGAAAACCTTTTGGGAGGAACAAAAACCCTGTCAGGGTGATCCCAATCAGCATTCACTATCCGCTCTAAAAGGGGATGTAAAGGGAAAAACCTGAGAGTTCTGCAGAGGGTGTAATGGGCTCAATGAAGAAAAAGTGACTTCAGAAATCTCTAAAGGGAGCTCATTTAAATCGCCAGACCGGACCATTTCAGTGAGAGACTGAATTACCAATCTCTAAGATTGAGAGGCTGAAAATGGCTCCTCAGCTCAGACCCTGACTCCCCGGAAGTGGAATCCTCAGCTTGACCTTCTTCTAGGTCAATTACAGCTACTTCTTCCACATCCTCTGCCCAATGGGGGGGGGGGGGGGTCCCAGGTGAGGGGGATCTATCACGTTTCCTCTCTCCTTGTGATACTAAAGCAATCGTGCCAGCAATTTTTCCCTTAAGGCCAGCTAAAGCTGACTCCATATCGTCCTTAGTGATATATGCTGAGACAGAAGCACTAGATGTAGCTACCACTAGATGTAGCTACCGTGCCTGACAACCGTAATGGCCCAGTTTGGCCAGTCGCCTCTGGCCTCTCAGGGGAGGTTAACAGAGGATGCTCGGCTAGGATCTTTCAATCTTGACGGTGACACACTTGTGCCCCCCCCCCCCCCACTCCTTTTCTGGGAGGACATTGCTCCAGACAAGAAACTTGAGGTACTACTTCATTGCACTCAATCCTTGTGTTAAGCTGTAATCAGCTTATCACAATACACAGCACAGTTACCCCCACAATAACCGAACCTGTCAGTGCATCCATCCACACACAGTGACTCACGTACCCAGCTGCAGCTGCTCTGTGTCCCATCCAGCTCCTTACAGAAGCCCAAGCGGCCGGGAACACTTCCTCAAATGCCGCACCATCTCCATCCCTTACTGCGCCTGTGCGGCATGCTACGTGGACGTTGATGCCTCACGGACACGCCCGACTCCTACGTGCACGCTCGTGCGTGATTGTAAATAGGGCCATACCTGCGCACACACACATGCCCCTGCAGCCATATACTACGGCAGGGAACGGCCACCAAAGGCGTCTGGTAAAGGCAGATGCACGGGCAGGGTATATTAGTCCCCTGCCCGCTAGGCTTCAAAAGGGTTGGCTGTGCAAACAATGTGAAAGTCCAGTATGCATACCACAGCTGAACAAATATCACTGCCTCCTAGTGGAGACATAAATCATGGCACCCGGTATCTGTTAAATATCATATAGGTAATAGTGCATCTCATTTAATGTAACCTTACACTACCAATCCCGCCGCAGGACTCTGCTTATAGTTAGAATCCAACCTTTACCAATCACGGCGGGTTCTGTCACTTGTGGACCTTCAAGGACCAGGTCCCCCTATAATCTTAGGGCCACTCCCTTGGACCTGTAGAGTGCCCTGCCGGATCGCCTTTGGAGTTAGTCTTTACCAAGGGTCCAGATCCCAGGGTCCAGCGCAACACCTCGCAGTCTTCCATCTACCGAGGCTCAGGCATCATCCATTTTAGTCTTCCACTTTCGGATAGGTCTGACTGACAAGCGTCTTGGATCCGTCAGGATCTTCATCTGGGACCATAGCATAACCATAAAATATGGAGAGCTTCTCCAGCCATGACCATCACCTTTAAGACACTGGGGAAAAAACTGAGGTACTTCCTGTATGGGAGGGGTTATATAGAGGGGGGGCTTCCTGTCTTTTTAGTTGCCAGTGTCCATTCACCTATAGGTGGCATATAACCCAGATAGTAATTATTATGGCTGCTCTGTATCCCGTGATGTACGATAAAGAAAACTGACAACTTGAGTGTTGTACAGTAGGTTACTTTATAATGTGATTATCAGATGTCAGAAGTAAATAGGAGTCTCCTTTTCTTATATTCCACGATGACATAATTTCAGTTTAATGATCTGCAAGACTCTATTGTGCAGCGTTAGTTCTGTCTAGGTCACTATATGTCTACTGAAAAGTTTTCTGGATACATGAGAACAAACGTTTCCTGTGATCTTACAAAGAAGGTACAAAACAGACTCTATGACCAGCCAGATCATTTTCATTTATGTTCTGGCAGAAAACAGATGTTTGATATGACAGATAGACGTTACCTCTGAAGGTCCCAAATCCTGAGTGGTGATGTATGGCGGCAGCAAGCTGTCCCAGTAACAAAGGAGCTGCAAAACATAAGTGGAAGGAAGGGGAGATTAATCAGTGATGCAGAGATCATGGGGTTCATCTGTTCTGTTGACAATTCATACAATAGGGTAAATCAATGTATCAAGTAATTACCTTACTAACATTACCTCACCTAACACACTGCCTGGTTAAACCCCAAACAACATAGACTCTCAAGTAAACACAGACACGAGGGGGTGATTAAAGTGTCTGAAGGAAGAATTGGTTTTGCTATCTACAGCAACCAGTAGATGTTTTCCTTTGTGGTTTCCAGTGCAGCATAGTAGAATTAAAGTGAGAATTTGACAGGATGGCACAGTCACCAAGAAAAAGGCTAGGTTCACACATGTACGGCTGCAGTTTGCAGTCTGGAGTCTGTTGTGTTTCTGTTCACCGGTTCAGGCGCGCATTTTTGCCTGAACTTTCACCTGAACCGGACCCAAAAACGCACAGGACCCTTTCCAAAACCACATTGTAGGCACCCCAGACATGTGGGAACCGGATTTATTGAGAACCGGTCACATTCACATGTTATGCCAATTGGATGCATAAAAACGCATCCAATTCGCATATATGGGAACCCAGCTTAATTCTTCTGACTTTTGATAATAAGATACTGTGCCTGTTCAACATAAAATATTCTAGAATACTGTTTACAAAATGTATCCTCTGTTTCCCAGTGATACAGAAGATGTGCTGAGGCTGGTGTGACTCTTAGGCAAGGCTGGATTTCCACCACCAGAGCCTATAGCTACACAAACGTTGACACCTAAAACATCCCTTCTCTGTAAGCATTACCTTCAATGTTCTTGTTTTAATAGTAATAACCTACTTAGAATGATGTGACAATGGGGTTAATTTATTATAGGCAAATTAGCTGTTCCCTTTCCCAGGCTTGAGCTTAGAATTACTAGGGGCAGCATCACACCTACTGCCTTGGGTAGCATGACCAGGCTTTATTACTCTGCTTGCTGTTCCAGATCTCCCCTGTAGTGTTGCTTGTGTAATTGTTTCCAATGTCAGATGGGGAGGGGTCCAGATCTCACCTGTAGTGTTTTATAAATGTATCCTATCCCAGGTAGAAATGTGTCAGCCCACTTTGCTACATGGGTATTGATCCAGAATTTCGTTTTTTTTTTTTTAAGCAAGGGACTGAATATATTATATAATAACTTTGGCCAGCCATATAAAAACACAAATTACTGCAATTAATTTTATATGCAACTAGTATGAATAACCACATTTGACTTGCTTTTGGCCTCTTGTGATATCCAGTACAGCACTGCTGAGATTGGGAGCAGAAGGAAAAACACTAGTAGCCATTCAGGTATGCTACATTGACATGTGCTGAGATAGAACACAGTGGCTGGGGGAATGGGCAGAGAGAGAGAATGATGACCTTATCAGTCTGTTGGCTCCTTCAGTATCCGGTCACAGGCTGGGGGGCAGGAAGATGACCAGGCTGTTCAAACTGCCACTTCTGCTGGAATTGGCTGAGCGACGCCACCAGAAGTTCCTACCCCACCCCTGTCCCCCACCCCTGTCCGTAACCTCCTGGGACATGTCACAGGACCAAAGAGGCTGAGGGATCCATTTACAGGGTGCAGCGCGGCAGTGTGGAGCCAGCTTTGAAGCTGCAAGATGTCACAGACGGCTTTCCACAGTTAAATTATTTGTAAAGTCAATTTTTTTTTTACTTTTAAAAAAACAAACATGTTATACTTACCTGTTCTGTGCAGATAATGGTATTGCACACAACTGCCCCAATCTTCTTCTTCTCAGGTCCCCTATCTGTGCTCCTGGCTCCTCCTCTTCTCGGTGTGCCACCATAGGAAGTTGCTTCCTATTGTGACACACCTTTGAGCTTAATCCCAAGTCGCACCGCCTGCATCTATGGCTCTGGTTGCTTTTAGCAAAGCCTGTGAGAGCAGGGAGAAGAGGAGATAGACAGGCACAGCCCTGGATTGAGATTGAGCTCAGGTAAGTATACTGGGGGTGAAGGGGTGATACATACTGAAAATCTTTTTACCTTAATTCAAGGAAGGAAGGGAAATGTTTAGGCTTCACAACCACTTAATCACAGTAAAACTGTGCAAATAGAAACTTCTTATGAGCAACAGGCGTCCCATGATTCTGTTTGCGTGATTCTACTGTGATTCCTCAGCAGACAATCTTGGCAACATTGCGTTGCAATCGGGGTACCATTGGAAGTGACGGGGATCACAAGCGCATCCCACAATTTGCGTCTATTTGGGATCGCAAGGAGAATCGTAGTGATTCCACCCGCGATTCGGGATGCCTAGATGTGAATGGAGCCTTAATGTGGCGGCACCAGGGACCCAAAGAGCAGTGAAGAACCAGTCCAGGTGAGGACAGCGCTGGACCCCTGGACAAATAAGTGTCTCTTTTTTAAAAGTCATTAGCTAAAGTATTTGTAGCTGCTGACTTTTAATTAAAAAAATAAACGATTGAAGAACCTCTTGAAGTAATAAAATATTTCAACAATGTTATTTGGAAAACCTAACAACATTTAATGTATCAGTAAAAAGACATAGTTTTGTACACAATTCAAATATTAATATCAACTTTTTATAACGCTCAATGAATCATTCATAAAAATGAATACAAACCTAAATTGCATAAAATCTCTGAAGTGAAATACAGCAAAAAGTACAAGTCCTAGCATTGCGGCATTTGAATGCAATGGAAAAAAATAACACCTCTAAATGTTTTTCTTTTCGCACTGAGAGCAGTTCTTTCAGTAGCAATTGGCCTTCAAAAAAAAAAACCTGAGAAAAGTATTTTGTCAATGAAGCATGCAACTACAAAGTAATACATTATTTTTCCCTTTTTCTTTCCCATAATCCATTAATAACTACCAAAGCCAATTACTGGGGTGAGTAACATACCAGCCTCACTCAAATCATTCTAGTAAGCAATTTGCTTCTTAAGATTCTTTAAAAAAAGAAAACAAAGGAGAGAAGAGCATTTTTTTTTTCAGAGAAGGTATGCAGTAACACTCCTTGAATGTTGCCACGGGTCTAAATTAACATCAAGGTAAGTCAATAGTGAAGACAGAGAGGAGGAACCCATTTCTAATCCCTGTCACTCCAGCAAATCTGACCTCCCAGTAGGCCTGTAGTAGGGATTAATATCTCTACCCCACTGGACGTTCACCCCTAGCCCCCCCCTCCTTCTTTGGCCTCTTCTGACTTGATCCAGACTGCCGTTAGTGACTAAAACCAAATGAGTTTCCCTCCCTATATTGTACTAAGACATTTTTCCAGGTGCATACTGAGATGCTGATTTAGTAAAGGCGTTCTGTCCCAGCAAGATACCTGTGGCTTTCCCACCACCTTGATCTTTTCCACTTCAGTGCTCCTCTTCTTTCATACAACAAGCCTGAGTCTTTATTCTTCTTTAAAATTGGCCTTACATGAGATTGTGTGGCACAGAATAAAAAAGCTAGGAAACCTCAATGCTTTGATTTCAAATAGATTTTTCAAGGAAACATTAAATGAGTTTAAATAAACGTTTTATAAATTGAATAAACTATTATATTGCCAACATTTTAAAAGTGTAGACTGCAGCTATAGTAGAAAGCAAATCTCAATAATAGTATAAAGAAATTAAAAACCAACTTAAAGAGGGGGAGAAGCCTACTCCTTGCGTTGTGAACATGGACTCTTTCCCTGCACCAGTGTTCAATTAGCAAAGGGTAACTTTGTGTACCAAGCTATGTGTGTAGAGTTAGTAAAGCCTACATGTAAGGTAGTGTACTTGGCCATCTGAAGTGTATGGAAACCATGGCTTGGTTCCCAAGCCCAATCCATATTCCAAGCACTGCACTGATAATGGCAAAACAGCCTAAACAGCTGTATCCAATTTGGAAAAAATGGCCCATGATTTTAAGCTATATTTGCACCGGCGGTTCTGGATGTACATCTGGCCAAAGGGTGTAGAGCAGTGGTTCTTAACCTCGTTGGAGGTACCGAACCCCACCAGTTTCATATGCGCATTAACCAAACCCTTCTTAATTTGAAAAATAAAATATGATTTTTTTCAAAATCGAAACATAGGTATATATTTAGGTATATATTTATACATAGGTATATATATATATATATATATTTATACATAGGTAAAACATGATTTTCACACAAACACAAAAACATAATAATGAATATTAACTGCAAATCAGTGTGACGGGGGGGGGGGTACCATGGGGTGTAAGGAGGGCACACACTGGGGTGGGGTTGGGAGGGCACACACTGGGGGGGGGGGTTGGGAGGGCATACCATGGGGTGTCAGGGGGGCACACACTTGGGGGGGCATACCATGGGGTGTTGGGGGGCACACACTTGGGGGGGTTGGGAGGGCATACCATGGGGTGTCAGGGGGGCACACACTTGGGGGGGGGGTTGGGAGGGCATACCTTGGGGTGTCAGGAGGGCACACACTGGGGGGGAGGTGTTGGGAGGGCATGCCATGGGGTATCAGGAGGGCACACACTGGGGGGGGGGGTTGGGAGGACATACCATGGGGTGTCAGGAGGGAACACACTGGGGGGAGGTGTTGGGAGGGCATACCATGGGGTGTCAGGAGGGCACACACTGGGGGGGTTGGGAGGGCATACCATGGGGTGTCAGGAGGGCACACACTGGGGGGGAGGTGTTGGGAGGGCATACCATGGGGTATCAGGAGGGCACACACCAGGGGGCATTCACAATGCTTTATTGAGCTAAATGAAAAGGACATGCATTTCCATTTGTCAGCTAACAGAGCCTCTATGCTAAGCTGCAGTAACTCAGCAGACTTAGCATAGAGGTGCTTGTAAACTAATCCACCATGTACAGCTAGCTGAGCCTACCTCCAAGAACATTCACTCGGCTCCCTCTGTTCAGCTGCTCACACTTCCCTCTTCCAGGTGGGCGCGATGGTCAGGTACATCCCCATCCCGCCCACTCAAGCAGCAAGCAGCCTGCAGGAGATAGGCTGGAAACCTGCTGGGGGAGGTACAGGGGGCGGAGCGTCAAGTGTCTATGTGTAATGGCTGTGAGTTGTCCCGACCGCAGCTCTGATTTCCCGGGGTGCGCTCGGCCTCACAATCAGTAATATTTTCTCGGGTGTATGAGCGGGGCGTGTCATCACGAATCATATGAGTCGGGTGTGTGTCTTGACCTCCGCCGAACCCGCGATACTGACTCACCGAACCCCTGGGGTTCGATCGAACCCAGGTGAGGAACCACTGGTGTAGAGTGATGATTTCCATGGCTCTGCCCACTGTCCTGAGATGAATAATAATGCTCTTATTTTTGGGAGATGTTGGGTCACATCAATAACACAGTGAAATAATTATGTTGATACGTGTGTGATTCCCAAAGGTTTTGCACAAGGCAGACTCGTATTAGCCTACATGCATATGTACACTGTGCTGGACATCTTAATAGAGTTACAGGGCTAAAAACAGAGCATAAAAAACACTGCCTTATTAGTGCTTAGAAGGTTAAAGTGGAATGTAGGAATGCTTAAACTCTTGTAAAGATCCAAAAAGGAGATGAAGATATGCATTACAAATAAAACACAAAAAATGTTCTCAAAGCAATGAACTATGGTTCCAAATCTACACTTTAGTTTGGAGGCAAATATGGCAGAATAACTAAATTTAGATTGTGTTTTTGTGTGTCTGGCTGTGTGGGGTCTTTACCAATAAAAGTATTGTTAACTGATGGTTTTCCACTGCAGTGTTTCCAACTCCTTACCCCCCCCCCCCAAAAAAAAAATACCCTCTCACCTGTACAACACCCAATTCCAAAAATGATGAAATTTTAAGTTGATGAACTTTACTCTACAATTGTTTGACATTTTCTGGACGCAGCTTTTCAAAGATTGGTGAACTTCTGCACGTGTATATTTCTGAGTGTCAGGGCTGGGCTTCTGCTATTTATGAGCAGCTCTTTTCTTTCAGTGCACAGAAGCTGCTCAGCTATTGGTTAATTACCAGTCACTTGTTGTTTCTACAGTGAATCACCTGGTTACCATTACCTGCCTCATTAGTCCAGCCTACAGCCAGCTCCTTTTGGCTATTTAAACAGCTTTGCTCATTTCATCCGTGCCCTTGCATGGTCTATGATCTCCAGTGTGTTCCTCTGCATGACTTCTCTTACGATACCTGTTCCTGTTTTTGCTCCTTACTACGCTGAAATCTGGCTTCCTGACCCACTCTTGCATCCAAACCCTGGCTTCAGTTTTTTTACTATGTTCCTAAACTGTGTTATTTTTTGCTATTTTATTAAAGATGTGATTTTAACTGCATTTTATGTCTCAGCCTGGTTTATGGTTCCAGACACTGAGACACTCTGGCTCTGAAGATATTTTTATACCCAATCATGTTACTGACCTGTTGCCAATTAACCTAATTAGTAGCAAAATGTTCTTCCAGCTTTTCCTGGTTAGTGCCACTTACTTTGCCAGCTTTTTGTTGTCCAGTCCCAACTTTTTTGAGAGGTGTTGCTGCCATCAGTTTCAAAAAATTACCTTAATTTGTTTTCTTAAAATTGTACATTTTTTAAGTTTAAACATTTGATATGTTTTCTATTTTCTATTGTAAATAACATATGGGTTTATGAGAAATTCAAATCATTGCACTCTGTTTGTATGTAGATTTTACACAGTGTTCCAACTATTTTGGAATCAGGGTTGTAGATATCATTGGAATTTTGTTTTGTTTTCATGATCCTCTTCACACTGACACCTGTGTTCTTATGCAAATGTTATTCTATTTAAGTTTTTGTCTCAAGTAATTTAAACAGAGCTCATGAACTTGAGAGAAACTAGATAACAGGTATTGATTTCAGCACTTGGATTTTTTTTAATACAATGTTTCAGCAACAATGGCTAAAAATAACGTTCATGACCTTCAAGCAGGTGACAAAAGACAAATTGGATGAGAGGCGAAAGACAATACACTAAAGCAGGTGAAGAATGACACGACCCTAAAGCCGCTAACCATATACGTTTGTGGTTTGTGTATCCTCTGATTTAGCAGTGACACGCTTTGGCAAGGAAGGCCACCATAGCTGTCAAGTCCTTCATCTTTGTGCCCATCAAGTGCTTTCAGCTCTTCCCGACCCGTACTGGCATTTTAATTACTGTTGGGTAAACTAATTTGTCCAAATGAAGGCAACTAATAGAATATGCAAGCTCTCTGACCTCTGACAGGCAGTGACACAAGATACAAAGGAGGCTAAGGAAAGCTTTTTATCCGAGCCTTATTACTCTCTATTACTACAATTAGTTATACTCCAATGCTTCTAATGGGGGGGTTGGAATTGCAATTAAATCAATTTTTGATGGGCTGAAAGTTGGTTAGAGAACTAACCAGCCTGTGAAACAGTGATATTATAGCAGCAAAGGTCACAGCCTTTGTCAGCACCTGAATTCGCCCATTTTGTTCATAACCTCTCAAGCTGCAAGAATGATTCATTAGAACGTTCTGCATTCCAACTGCGAGTGCTACAGTCTTGGTGACCTAATCAGCTGTCATTAGCACTGAAAAGGTACCATCCTGCATGCACTTGCTCCCAGTGCCGCGGTGTCAGGTCAGTGTGCCATCACACATACCAAGCAAAAGAGGAAAAAAAAAACAACCATCACAAATTAAAAAAAGGAGAACAAGCTATTTGTAATCTTTGAAACTGATTAAAATAATGTAAAGTGAGGTAATGAAACAAGGTTCTGAAGATCTGCAAAGCCACAAATGACCACATAATCTGGGATGCTTACCATTAAAAAACAATCAAGACAATTTAGTGGTCACAACATGCTTACTCAGGTTAGCCTGCCCAATTGTATGCAATTGGCTAAATAGTTATGCAAGAAGGTGAAAGCTTTTAACAAGATTTTCTCAACTAGGGTTTCTCCAGAGGTTGCTAGAAGGTCTATGAGCAACAAGCAATTTCTGACTATCAGATGAGTAACTACTGACACCATTTATCAGTTTAGCTACTGTATCTGTGTAGGGTGGCATTCTTACCACTGGTCTCCAATGTAAAGAGCATTTTGCGCACTGACCATCAATGTAAGGGAAATTCTTTCCTGACTGAAAATGTAATTAGCATTATTAATTATTTTTAAACCATTTTATGCTGACAGTAAACACATCTTCTTGGCTTCTAAAAGAGCCAGTCTACTCAAAAGTAATATTTTATTTACAGGTGGAACCTTTTTGGCTCAGTCTACCCTTGGCTACATATTTATTTGATATTGCAGCGGTGCGATTGCCTTGCTATGGTTCTCTGTTCTTGTACACCCTTGTGTGTTTCAGTACTTTCTGTTGCAGTCTCCTTAAGTTTGGAATGCAGGCACTGAGATCACATCAGCAGAGCCTCTGAGAGGTATAATAAACTGGCAGGTTGTGTAGCACTCAAGAATCTAGAAGAATTAGACCATTTTACATAAACTCCTTTTATCCTGAGGTTTCTTTTAGTGGCAATGCCCTGGCTACACATAACTGCTTGCAACAGGTCAGGGTAATTCCAGAGACAGCTTATTCTGCACAAGATGCATAGAAGAAAAATGACAGATATTGGAAACCTGCAAGATGTGAAAAAGGGAAAAAAAGGTCATACCCTCACAACTAAGTGGTTAACCTATGAAAATGTGCTAAGAGAATTTGGTCATGCCCATAGCTAACAAAAAACCTCCAAGTCTCATTTCTGCACTGCAGATTTGAAAATGAAACAGGGATGCTGACTGCTTGCTATGAGCAACAATAAATATTCTTGTTAGCAAATATTTTATACATGAGCCCTGAAGTGAATATACATGAGTAGGGGGAAACCAAGTACAACAGAAAAAAAAGTCCACATAAAATAAGTTTCATGAAGAAGATGCCCTAAAAGTAAACTTTACCTTTATAGCAAACATGTAGACACAAACAAGATAGTCACCCAACATCGGGGTGATAACGCAAGTATCTCCTGCGTCCCTCAACTCTTTATTGGCCATGAGGCTGCCTTTATTCATCATATTTTGCAGCCAGTAGAAAGACTATAAGAACATTCCTTCGGCTTTAATAAAAACCATTTGAACAGAAAGACTATAAGAACAGGAAGTGTACAACTATCACAAAATTTTAGAGCATTTGACCTGTAGACGTGTCTTCTTTTGAAGCCAAGACATTTCTCAATATTACAAATAATATACAAAGAAAAATGGGGGTACCATCCAAAAATTACATAAAAACCATATACTACTACACACCAAGAACTACGGGACTTTATATGTACCCTTGTTGTGACTGGAGAAGTTCTTCCTCAAGGGTATATTTAAATTCCCCTAGTTCTTATTGGGTGGTATTAAAATAAAGATTATGCAATTAAACAAGTCCTACAATACTGTACTTTTAACCGGAATTTCTCATAATGATCTACAATTTGAGAAACACAAAAGGGGTTTGACCAATATGGTGGCACTGAACAGCAACTGCCAGTGGTTAACATGAATAGATAATGCATGCGATTAGATAACCAGTACATTGCAAATACCATTCTGGACGCTGCCATGACACTTGAGGATGTCTTATCTCCCTGACTTGGAAATCTTAAAAGCCTGTCTGTGTCAGTGAAATCCATTTATGAGCTGTGACAGTTGTTGATGCACGCAAAAAAATGGTCAAGATCATTGCTTAATTCCTATACTTGGTGTGTTCTCAAGCTGGTATTTGAAGGATCTCAGAGTGTCAGGAAAAGTGCAGAGCTGCCTTCAAGAGTTCTGGAACGTGGTATAGACAGGTGACAATGATGCAGTATCTTTGCTGGGCCGGACTTAGGGAAATCAGATTGCATAGCTGTAGTTTTAAACCTTTCCCATATCCACATACATCCCTAGTGAGATTTGGCCCTGGAAGTGTCCTATTTTTTATACTAGTTTAACCTTCAAAAAGATCCTTTTGTGCTTTTGCTTCGTTTAACTTGATGTCACTTTCAGCTTTTGAGCTTGACAATTAAAACTAGTCATCGGAGGTTTTCAACAACATATTGTGAGTGTGAGCTTCACAGAAACTTTCAAGCAGGTCCTTGCTCAGGCACTTTTTGTTATGGGATACTAATGCTCTGTCCCTGTCTCCCTCTCTCCTGGTTATCAACCTGTAAACCTGGTATCCAATGCAGACTAAAAGTGACACAATCCACTGTTGTCACCAGGAAAACTACCTTGAGAGAAGTCATAAAGTCATCCATGCAAACAGTAAGTGGCTGCAAAGAGGCTGCAGGAGATCAGCAGCACAAAGGATTACAAGCAATATGTAAATAAACAAACTTAAAATGGTAGTTGTTATGAGAGTGCAGTGTAATTCATAATGTGTTGACAAACAGGGTGGCAGGCGAGCAGGGAGAAAAAGTCAATAGCAGCAAGGGCTTACACAGGGACAAAGACTCTCTTTCTGCCTCCATGTGACAGCACTTGGCCAAGCACAAGTGCTGTCACTTGAAAGGAAGGAGAGTGAATCACATACTCCTTCAAGCCTGCAGCTCCTGGTGGCTAAAAGATTGGCAGAGGAGCACCAAGAAGGTGAGAATGTGCAGGAGGGGAGCCAGGCATTTAAGTAAACTGCTGCTTTGCCCTGCATGGGCTATGCACAGGTTTGCTTTAACCTCCCTGGCGGTATGATTTTTTCCGATTTTAGGTGCTGAAAGCGGTACCATTATTTTGCATGTAATTCTTAACCACTTGCCTACAGGGAACTTTTATCCCCTTCCTGCCCAGGCCAATTTTCAGCTTTCAGCGCTCTCACGATTTGAATGACAATTGCGCGGTCATGCTACACTGTACCCATATGACATTTTTAACATTTTTTTCACACAAATAGACCTTTCTTTTGGTGGTATTTAATCACCTCTGGGTTTTTTATTTCTTACAAAAAAAAGAAAAAAAAAACAGAAAATTTTGAAAAAAAAAAAAAAAGTTTTTCATATTTTCTGTGAGTACATTTTGAAAATAAATACATTTTTCTCCTTCACTGATGTGCGCTGATGAGGCGGCACTGATGGGCACTGATAAGCTGCACTGATGGGCACTGATGAGGTGGCACTTATGGGCACTGATGAGGTGGCACTGATGAGGAGGTACTAATATGCGCACTGATAGGTGGCACTGATAGGCGGCACTGATGAGCACTGATAGGCGGCACTGATGAGCACTGATAGGTGGCACTGCTGGGCACTGAGAGGTGGCACTGCTGGGCACTGAGAGGTGGCACTGCTGGGTACTGAGAGGCGGCAATGATGGGCACTGAGAGGCGGCACTGATGGACACTGACGGGTGGCACTGATGGACACTGACGGGTGGAACTGATGAGCACTGTTGGGCGGCACTGATGGGCAGCACCATCAGTGCCCACACTTAGTGCCCATAGTGCTGCTAGTCAGTGCCCATCAGTGCCTAGATGAGCAGGCACTGATGGGCACTGACTGGCAGCACTATGGGCACTGATTGTGGGCATTGATGGGGGGACACTGATGGCGGGCACTGTGGGCACTGATGGCATTTTATTTACCTCTTGTGTAATCAGGGCACTGGTGATCAGTGCCCTGATTACATTTCTCTGTGTCTGATCGGCTCTCCTCTTCCTCACACTGCAGTCTCTGTGTGAGGAAGAGAGCTGGCAATGAGAGATGATCTCATATGTTTACATTTGAGATCATCTCTCATTGGATGTTCTGATCATGTGGTAAATGGCCGCTGTGATTGGCCATTCACCATGATCTGTGATTGGCTGTGTCCAAGGGACACGGCCGACACAGATTTTCCCCGATGCGTGCTCGCGGGAGCACGCGGGGGGCCTGTTACTGGGAGGCCGTATAAAAAGACGGCCTCCCGGAAATGACAGCCCGCGCTGTAGCCGTCTTTCGGCTATAGCGCGGGCGGCAGGTGGTTAAGAATGAGCAGCCCAAACCAACTATTTACATATGATTTTTTTTTTACTGTGCGTTCTTTTTTATAACATCTCGGGTATGATAAAGTTTGAAACACAAAATCATAAATTATAATATAATAAATAACTATAAATAAGTTAAAGTATGTATGTATACATATATAATATATATATATATATATATATATACACATATATATATATATATATATATATATACGCATACATATATTATATGTATATATATATATATATATATGTGTGTGTATACATATATATATATAGATATACGTGTATATATATATATATATATATATATATATATATATATATATATATATATATAATATATATATATACACACACACACATACATACATATATATATATATATATATATACACATACATACACACATATATATATATATATATATATATATATATATATACACATAAAAAGTACAGTAAAACTGCAGGAAAGGGCACTGGGGGGCAAACTAATGTGAATTTATTTTATTTTGTAATGTATCAGTGTGTTTGGTGTGTTTTACTATTTGAATTTGCCACCGGTTCCACCCCTT
This sequence comes from Pelophylax lessonae, assembly GCF_965119305.1. Lineage (NCBI taxonomy): Eukaryota > Metazoa > Chordata > Amphibia > Anura > Ranidae > Pelophylax > Pelophylax lessonae. The sequence continues at coordinate 102,207,349 of NC_138776.1, forward strand.
TGCGAGCGTCACGTCGCAGGAGACGGAAGCCGGGGCGCAGAGCATCGGTAGGAAGATCCGGCCGCCGCACACCGCTGGGATACATCGCTGGATCCCGGGGACAAGGTGAGTACCCTCTCTTACAGGATACAGCGATCTTCCTAGCGGTACCCTGAGTGTGGCTCGGGGTTACCGCTTTTGGCACTGAAATTTAACTCTGAGCCACACTCGGGAATACCACTAGGGAGGTTAATATACAAAAATTCCACAAGGTAGAAATAATATGCAACAAACAAGACATTATACTTGGTAAGCAGTTACCTGCTCCATGCCATCCCTTCTTTATTGATTTGGTAAAACTTGAATTCACTACAAAGGTTTAATTTAGTTAACTCAGCATGTTATAATGACGACATACATTTGTAAATGTTTCATGCATATCTGGATCACCCACATTTTTTTTATCTTTAAAAAAAAAAAAAGTAACATTTTCAAGACAAGTTGAGAGGACATTACAATGATATATAATGTCTGGCACAAAAACCTGTTAAGAAGATGGATTCTCTGATTTCTACATAAGCTGCTAATTGCTAGTACATGGATTCTGTGTGGGGATTGGAAGGGATTAAGGTTGGTACAAAGATTTTGCTTGTCAAATCTCAATCATCCTATATCTAGGAGTATGGAAAAGAAAAACAATTTTCACAACTGAAATTACTTTTAAAAGTATTAAATACTATGGAATAGAATACTTTCCTTTCTGCATGATTTATTATGCGCAAGAACAGAAAAGTATCTATCTATTTAAACACAGCAGATTTGTTTTTTCTTTTTGGTTCTTTATTTTTGTCAACAATTACCATTATCTAATCCTATGCCTGGGGATAGAGGTTTCCTTTACTCTTCCAATTCTACTTAATTTTCTTCTGGACATTTAACATTGCTTTCACCTGGAGAAACATGTAATTACCTTCCTTATTCTAGGTACAAACCTGAAGATTTGCATGAGAGCTTTGTACCAATGGGTGGGCTTTGTTTGTTCAAATACAATACAAACTCAAAATGTTTCTCAGCAGGAGAAAGAAAAAGAAGAGGGAGATTTGATGGAAAGTTGTAATTTTAAGACAATGCAATTAGTGGAGGCTCTTTCATAGGCAAGCTGTGCATGCCAACCATCCTTGTAAGCACATGGAACTCTGGACCTGGGCTCAGCAGGAAAAAAACAAATGATGTAGTGACTCTGTTAATGAGGTAGTATGAGATGAAAGTGGAGGATGGCTGGACAAATAACTAACTGATGAACAGTGTGTCATTACACACCAGGTGAGTGCCTACTTTTTTATAACCAAAAATAAATCTCCATTCATTGAGGACATTCCAAAAGTTACTAAAGAAACCTCATGCTAAGAACATCTCTTTCTTGACGTGGTGGCACACAATACAGACAGATCCTTTAAGGCTGGCTTTTTTTCCCTCCCTTCTTCATCCAGTATGGGTTGGGTTTCCTAAATTACAAAGAACTCCAATAAAGCCTTTGCTCCCTCTTTTCTTTGGAAAAACTGCAAGTCTGCCTGTAATGCATCTTACAGCCAAAACATTGCTTTGACTTTATGCTAGGTGACTTGTCTGTCCCTTTTCACTACAAAAGGTAATACCTTCTGTGAATTATTCCATGTGAAACAAAATCCACCATTTATATAATGTTACTCACACAACAGAAACAGATTTGTCCAAAATCTATTCAAGGTAAAAGTCATTAATACTTCTTAAGAGTAAAAACCACATTCTTAAAAAACAGACAGTTAAGCCAACATTTCCAAAGACAGCTGACTTATACTACTATACTATTTCATTTCAGTTGAATATTACAATTATGGTACAATTATGGTATTATAGGAGCAAGATCCATATTTCTTTTTTACAAATAGCAGGTAATTAGCTTGAAAACAATTTAATTTTATTTGAATAACAGTTTTAATACCAAAAAGTACCCAGAGTATTTTAAAATCCCTTACTTTGAGTTTATACATCCACAATAGATACAGGTGGGTTGAAACCCATTGATTGATCAATCCAGGACAGCAACAGCAAAATATCCACACTGTAATAGGGACTCAATCCCCTTGACGTATTCTTCAGTGTATACAGTGGGTACGGAAAGTATTCAGACCCCCTTAAATTTTTCACTCTTTGTTATATTGCAGCCATTTGCTAAAATCATTTAGGTTCATTCTTCTTCCTCATGAATGTACACATAGCACCCCATACTGACAGAAAAACACAGAATTGTTGACATTGTTGCAGATTTATTAAAAAAGAAAAACTGAAATATCACATGGTCCTAAGTATTCAGACCCTTTGCTCAGTATTTAGTAGAAGCCCCCTTTTGATCTAATACAGCCAGGAGTCTTTTGGGGAAAGATGCAACAAGTCTTTCACACCTGGATTTGGGGATCCTCTGCCATTCCTCCTTGCAGATCCTCTCCAGTTCTGTCAGGTTGGATGGTAAACGTTGGTGGACAGCCATTTTTAGGTCTCTCCAGAGATGCTCAATTGGGTTTAAGTCAGGGCTCTGGCTGGGCCATTCAAGAACAGTCACGGAGTTGTTGTGAAGCCACTCCTTCGTTATTTTAGCTGTGTGCTTAGGGTCATTGTCTTGTTGGAAGGTAAACCTTCGGCCCAGTCTGAGGTCCAGAGCACTCTGGAGAAGGTTTTTGTCCAGGATATCCCTGTACTTGGCCGCATTCATCTTTCCCTCGATTGCAACCAGTCGTCCTGTCCCTGCAGCTGAAAAACACCCCCACAGCATGATGCTGCCACCACCATGCTTCACTGTTGGGACTGTATTGGACAGGTGATGAGCAGTGCCTGTTTTTCTCCACACATACCGCTTAGAATTAAGGCCAAAAAGTTCTATTTTGGTCTCATCATACCAGAGAATCTTATTTCTCACCATCTTGGAGTCCTTCAGGTGTTTTTTAGCAAACTCCATGCGGGCTTTCATGTGTCTTACACTGAGGAGAGGCTTCCGTCGGGCCACTCTGCCATAAAGCCCCGACTGGTGGAGGGCTGCAGTGATGGTTGACTTTCTACAACTTTCTCCCATCTCCTGACTGCATCTCTGGAGCTCAGCCACAGTGATCTTTGGGTTCTTCTTTATCTCTCTCACCAAGGCTCTTCTCCCCCGATAGCTCAGTTTGGCCAGACGGCCAGCTCTAGGAAGGGTTCTGGTCGTCCCAAACGTCTTCCATTTGAGGATTATGGAGGCCACTGTGCTCTTAGGAACCTTAAGTGCAGCAGAAATCTTTTTGTAACCTTGGCCAGATCTGTGCCTTGCCACAATTCTGTCTCTGAGCTCTTCAGGCAGTTCCTTTGACCTCATGATTCTCATTTGCTCTGACATGCATTGTGATCTGGAAGGTCTTATATAGACAGGTGTGTGGCTTTCCTAATCAAGTCCAATCAGTATAATCAAACACAGCTGGACTCAAATGAAGGTGTAGAACCATCTCAAGGATGATCAGAAGAAATGGAAAGCACCTGAGTTAAATATATGAGTGTCACAGCAAAGGGTCTGAATACTTAGGACCATGTGATATTTCAGTTTTTCTTTTTTAATAAATCTGCAACAATGTCAACAATTCTGTGTTTTTCTGTCAGTATGGGGTGCTATGTGTACATTCATGAGGAAGAAGAATGAACCTAAATGATTTTAGCAAATGGCTGCAATATAACAAAGAGTGAAAAATTTAAGGGGGTCTGAATACTTTCCGTACCCACTGTATATAAATAGGGACAGCCGTGTAAAGGCTATGACGGGCAGCTGGAGATTACAACTCACGTACAATGACCTAATATTAGAATTTCCAGAATATATAGAACTCAGGAGATGGTAAATACCATTCACAAAACTAAAATAGAAGTTACTTTTCAAATAAAATTTAGATTTTCCTATGGTAAAAGGGTTTGGTCCTCTGTTGCATTTTAACTGCTTTCCAATATTGTTTACCTTTATCCTTTAATTGCTTCTTTCCTCTGGTTGTCATTATCTACCTAAATGTTTCTTCATAAAAGTAGATGAAGAATAAAAAAAACAGACATCACAGTTATACCCTGGGTATCTTATTTAACCCTGGGTTAAATAAAAATATCCTTGTTGGGGACAATGAGAGAGTCTTTAACCCTTTCTACCTTTATCCAAAACAAAGACAATTGAACTGGCATTCCAATTTAAAAAGCGGCTTCATGCAAGGGATTCTTAACCTCTTCCAGTCTATCCAAAATTGAATAATTCTTCCATCGCATTATTTTTTTTATAATGTTATTTATTGTTAAAACTGCCATTATTATTTAGTAATAAATTGCTATTCTCAGGTTTTAAAAATTTCCAATTTGACCTGTCCGATATCAACTGAGTGGGAGATATTACCAACTAATTACTGGACATGATTTCATAACCTAACTATTACCATAACTGTTCAAACATCTCCTACTGTCTTTGGGCAACTATTATAACTGCAACCTAAAAAATTTTGACTCTTTTTAATCCCAGGATTCCCATGTAAATTGGGAGTTCTAATTATCAGCAGGACACTCTGGTTGTCTCCAAAACACTTTCATACACTAGACTGGTCAAGGAAATTATCTTGGCTTTTTGAAACTGTAAAGAAATGACTATCTCTCATGAGAAGTATATTCTCAAAATGGCATGTACTTAGCACCAATAGTATCCGCACACACTTGACCCCATTGACTGAGCATTTCCATTAATCCACTTTCAAAATCTTAAAGTTGAAAGAGAGCCAATATCGTGGAACCTGCTATGATTTTTTTTTTACTTGTGGAGTGGAACCCTTTTATTTTGTATACTGGGCCCCGTTTTATCAACTTTTCAAAACAAATTCAAATAATAAAAAGAAGAAAAGACTACCTTGCTATAAACAGCAAAACTGTATGAGGCCATACGGCAAGTAATTCTAATATTATACATTTTAATTATTCCATGCACAGTAGATACAGTTTTTCTTACTACAGAGCAGCTATCAAAGTTACAGTGCAGTCAACAAAAAGGGGATCAATGTTAACAAGATACAGTAAAGTTAACCTTTCTCTGTCTACTGATGATTGCTGAAAGGGCATAACCACAGTTAAATGGAAAACTGCACACCACTGAGTCTTTGGGAATGGTGGCAAAGGTGAGAAAACTGGTCTTTTTAAATATGAATTCTCCTAACCATTACTTGCATCTAAACAGGATACATTTTACAGTTACAATACAACGTAAAAAAAAATACTAAATATTAGGGGATCCTATTCTTCTGTCGGGTACACTCAAAGAAAAAAAAAAAAGTTAGGACCTGTACACGGTAGCTGCTGACTCTTGCCATGGTACAGCTTCACAAGTCTACTATGATGGGGGCTTTCCCTATTTTACACAATGAAAGCTAAACTAGCATTTTAGAAGTATGTACAGCAGTGTATAGGTGGGCACAAACACAACATTTATAAATAGATTCTGCTATGCAAATTATCTACCCTCTCATTTTATTGCAAGGGAAATAGATACATAGCATAGATATAATAAAGGGATTGTGAAGGCGGAAGGTATTTTTATCTTAATGCATTCTATGCATTAAGTTAAAAAACCTTCTGTGTACAGCAGCCCCCCTAATACTTACCTGAGCCCATCTCTATTCAGTGATGTTGCAGGAGTGTCTCTGCTGCCCTGGACTTCCCCATCATTAGCTGAGACAGCAGTGCAACGCGATTGGCTCCCGCTGGTGTCAATCAAAGCCAGTCAGCCATTTAGGACAGAGAGGGGGCGGGGCCAGGTCACAGCTGCCACAGTGAGCCGTGACTCGGCTTGGGTGCCCCATAGCAAGCTTTCCTCAACAGGAGGGAAGGGCCAGGAGAACATAAGAGGGACCCGAGAAGAAGAGGATCCAGACCACTGCAAAACCAGCTGCACAGAGCAGGTAAATAAAACGTGTTTGTTATTTAAAACAAAACAAAAAAAAAACAAGACTTTACAATCACATTAAGTCAGCTATGCAGACTCCCATTTTAAATGACTATTTTACCTTTTTAGACTTGGAGCTCTTATTTTAAAGGAACCTGTCAGAACGTGGAAAGTCAAAGTTTGAGAGGTCAAATGAAGTCTGACATGGTCTGCGAACTAACTGCTTGACCTACCACGCGGTCTCTCATCTTCTGAGTGTGCAGTGTGTTAGGTCAGGTAGTTATCAGTTTATAACAGTAAGACTAGTTGACCTTTGATCCCCTGAAACTCTAGCTACAGTATCAAGCTTAAAAAAAAAACAACTTAGAAAATAGGTCTAAATTTAATGTTTTAAAACTAATATGCAGCAAATGAGGGGAATGATTTCTTCTATAACAGTCTATTTACATAGGTGCTTTGTTTGTGACCTTGGGGTTTATCTATGAAAACAGGGAAGTGCAAAATCTAAGGCAGCTGTGCATGGTAGCCAATCAGCTTCTAACTTCAGCTTGTTTAATTAAGCTCTGATAAAAAAAAAAAAAAAACCTAGAAGCTGATTAGTTTCTATGGAAAGATGCACCAGATTTTGCACTCTCCAGTTTTAGTAAATCAACCACTTTGAGTCATTTGAAAGTAGAAGTCCACCTAAACCTATTCATTGGACATTTGACCCATTTTTTGCATAGCTGAGGTCTACAAACAATCCTAGGATTGTTAGAACACTGAACACAAGAGTGGTGGAGTGCAGTAGATTGCCTTTGTGGTCTACTGCAGTTAGGTATGAGAGGTTCTCTAGAAAGAGCCTGTGTCCCTCTTCTGCTTTCATCACGGTTTAGGACATCTCATAAGTAGATCTGGGTCTTCTCCTTTGGAGGTGGTGATTGCATTTAGAAAGTGCTGATCATATTCTTTTATTCCTTAGTAAAGCCACTATGTGATCTAGAAATACCCTTCTCCCTAGAATAGTGCAAGCTATGCACTTAATGACGGCCACTCCCACAATTAAGCAATGCCACAACTTCACAACCAGCCTCAGTCCACTTAATCAGGACCAATTTGCACAGAAAGGCCTGATGTGACCTAATTGTGACTACAGACAGGTCAGTAGGTAGAAAGTAACCAATCTACATGTCAGGAATGATAATTAACTATAACATTTCTCCCACCATACTGGAGATTGGTAAGGAGAGGTGATTGGTGAGAAACTATTTCACAACACAGGAGAATAAAAATAAAGAAGGCATAGCCTGAAATTTGTCTAGCAACACTTCATGTCAATAAAATGTCTCTGGTGTTGTTTGAAAAACAAGTTCATAGCTGATCCTTCATCCTACTGATTCCATGTACAAAAAACAAGAATTCTGATGGAACATCCCAAATATCTCAGGTAAAAAAACTATTAACCGGTTGCCGACCGCCGCACGACTATATACTGCGGCGGTCAGCCCCGGCCAGGCAGAGTGACGTAGGGGTACGTCACTCGCCTGTCACTGACTTGTGAGCCAATTGCGGGTGAGCACGCGCCCACCGAGGCGCGCGCCCGCCCCGGCTCGTTCACTGACAACTCAGTGCGTGTGACCGGCGGACCCGATCTCACGATCGCTCCGGTGAATGTGATGTAAACAAGCCGCCTGTCATTCTCCCTGGTGTAAAAATGAAGATCAGACGGTTCTACTATGTAGGACCGTTGATCTCTGTTTTTACACCAATAGCCATGTCCCTTTACAGTTAGAAACACGCCCCTAGGACACACTTAACCCCTCCCTCTCCAATACAGTTAACCCCTTCCCTGCCAGTGTCATTTTTGCAGTAACAGTGCATATGTATAGCACTGATTACTGCAGTAATGTCACTGGTAACCCCAAAAGTGTCAAAAATGTCAGTCAAGGGTCCGATCTGTCCGCCGCAATGTCGCAGTCCCGCAAAAAAATCACAGATCGCCGCCATTACTCGTTAAAAAAAAAAACACCAAAAATGACAAAAATCTTTCCCTTTGTTAGTAAACGCGATAACTTTTGCGCAAACCAATCAAAATACGCTTTTTGCGATTTTTTTACCAAACATATGTAGCATAAAACAAATTGGCTGAAAATGTTAAAAAATTTTGATTTTTACATTTTTTTTGGGGGGAATTTCATATAAAAAAATGTGAAAAATATTGTTATTTTTGCAAAATTGACGCTTTTTTTTGTTTATAGCGCATGATCAAAAAATCGCACAGGTGATCAAATACCACCAAAAGAAAGCTCTGTTTGTGGGAAAAAAAAGTCGTCAAATTCGTTTAGGTACAGCGGCGCACGACCGCGCAATTGTCCGTTAAAGTCACGCAGTAAAAAATCGCAAAAAACCCCCTGGTCTTTTAGCAGCCAAATTCTCCGGGGCTTAAGTGGTTAAAAGTGACTGCACGTGCTAAGTTATTGCCACAAGATCATATGAAGAACTATATTTAGCAAATGTCGTAATGGAAGACAAGCCTCTGTGCTTTAAGAAAAAAAAGGCTTTATCCAACTTTCTTCACATCTAGATGGCCACAGCTATATAAGAAGCATGTGCTTCTGCCTCATGGACAACAGCTGGAGATCTCCCCAGATGCTCTAAAACATAATAGAGCATGTGGAGTAAAAAGAGCATTATGTGAAGGTTTTATCAGATCTTACCAAGCAACCAACTAGTGGGGCTGTTACAGTCTCTGCCATAGAATATCTGCATTGAAACTTCACTTTATTTTGTCATTCACGGCAAAATGACAGGTTCTTTTGAAAGCTTACCCTAAAACCATGAATACTTAACATTAGTGTGCTTCCCTCTTCTCCCTATTTCTTTTTTAGAGGTGTTGGTTTAAACTAGGGATCGACCGATTATCGGCAATGCCGATATATCAGGGGGAGATATGCACTTTCCCCCGATATATTGGAATCGGCTCCTGAGGTTACTGATATTGCGGGAAAGTGCTGTACCGGAGTGATGCCTGCAGCTAGAGGCATCACCCCAGTACCGGCGTCCATAGCCGACGGTCGGCTGTCTTGTAATGACAACCGATGCGGCTGAGAAGCCGCTCGGCTGTCATTACAACGAGCCTTCTGCGGCTCGCCCGGGTCTCCCGTCCCACTGGAAGACCCGGGCATCCTACCTGCACGGCCGCTGAAGAGAAGACCCGATCAAAGCCGCATTCGGCTCTGATGGGGTCTCCATGTAAAAAACCCGGAAAGGATGTCATGACATTACTTCCGGGTACTCGGCGGCAAATTCAAAAGAATGTTTTTAAGTGCAGAGGAGGGGTTTGGGGTTTTTTAGACCCCAGATAGCTCCACCAGAGTACCTGTTAAAAAAAAAAAAAAAATATCCAAAAATATCTGCCAATATCGGCTGATACCGATATCCAATGACCAAAATATCAGTATCGGCAATAAAAAAAACGATATCGGTTGATCACTAGTTAAACCCTGTTCAATGTCTAGGATAAATTTACACAAGGTTAATGACTTGTTTCCCTACCTCGTGTAATGCCTAAGCACTGCATTATGGGGGTAGGGGAGAAGGTTACATGCTCCTCCATAAACAGAAGGACAATTTATGTCCATGGGCTCTGACAGATGAAAGGAGTACTGTGGAAGACAGTGAAGGTAAGTACCAGTGGATGGGGGTTGTTTGTTGCCCCCAAAACATATGCACAAGGTATGTCACTGATGTGTACAAAATAGGAAATAATAGCCATCACTAGCACATGAGACTAGCTGACAAGGTAGAAATCGATTACTACTAAAGGCTGGGCTCAGCATACATGTAACATTTTTCAGAATGCTAGAGCACTGCAGAGTGTAAACATTACCCAGCCCTGGGCAGCCACAGTATGAAGTCTCCCTATCTGCTCCAGGAACATAAAATAAATTACAAATTTGATTAGAAGCACAGGGATGGGGTGTAGAAATTAAATATACCCTTTAAAGCTGAACTTCAGGCAGTTATGAATCACACACATATTAATGCAGATATGTATTTATTAAAAAAATACTACATTTATTTTAAATGTAACTAGTGTAAGTACTTGAAATTGACAAGGCTTTAGGGTCTTTGAACCCGGCACTGCAGAAGGCCCATGCATATAGGAGAAGAAAGCAGTATGAGACGGGGTTGAGCTGCTTGTGCACCTTCACTGTACAGTCACAGACTGGGGGCAGGGAGGTGACCTAGCTTTATTGTTTAACTGAAGCAGGGAAAACCAAGGTCACCGTCCTGACTGTACAGTCTGAAAGGGTTGTGTAAATCTGAAGATTGGAATACAAATAGTTTGGAAGGTAAAACAGCTTCCATATGTATTTGAACTGTGTAATTAGCCTTTGCTGGGAGTTCATTTCTAATAAACCTTGTAAAATTTGCTATGTCTAGTGCTAGTATTTCCCATTTTCCCCCAAGGTTTTATTCTGATGTCTCCAGCCTCTGTATTGACTATAGGTCCTTGCCTTAAAGCGGAGTTCCACCCTGGTTATACATTTTTTTACAAAAATACCCCCGGGACAGTCAGGGCTAGCACATTCCACAATGGCTAGCCTCTGATCTGTCCCGGGTTGCACTTACCTTTCAGGAGATATACTTACCTTGAAATTGTCTTCTCCAGCGCTGCCATCTCAGGTGTGGGCAGCTTGAAGCCAGCACGATCCTCTTCCGCGTCCTCTTCCTCCTTCTTCGGTCCCACGATGCACTGCACCGGCCCCGACGTCACTTCCGGGTCGCGCGCGTCATCCCTCCACAGCTTCTGGGCATGCCCAGAAGCTGTTTAGAAGGGGATGACGCGCGCGCCCCGGAACTGACGTCGGGGCCGGTGCAGGCGCAATGATTCCTGGGAGCGATGACGTTCAGCTCCCAGGAATCATTGCAAAAGCCAGGAAGTGACGAATCGCCGTGGCCGCCGAGGGGAGGAAGAAGGAAGTAAGGTGAGTATATTTTCTCTAAAAGGTAAGTGAAAAAAAAAAAAATTGCGATTATCCATTTGTTTTTCAGGTGACCGGGAGCGAGAAGATGGAGGTAAGTATAAATTTCGGGTGGAACTCCGCTTTAATGTACTTCTGGAAGAGATATGTTTTTTCTTTTCCTGTGCTTTGTGGAAGGTTATCATAAACATTGCTTTGTTTACATTCAGCCTGTATGCAGTCTTTGAATTACATAGTATAGACAGGAGTATACCTTAGTCTAGGACTAAAGCCGAGCATGAATGGATTAAATCTCAGTCAGCTCTGCAGAGACCTGATGAGATTAGATCCGCCTATGGGCAGACTCATTGTACCCAAGGCAATCCATCGATTGGCTTGGGTACAACCAGCATGTCAGATTTTTAGCATGCAATTACTGCCAGTGCCTATAGCTGCTAGCAGTAATCATTGTGCTCTCCTGGCCGGGACAGCTCCCCATACTGGGAGAACACAATAGCTCCATGGGAGGGATTCCCCATCAACACTGACTGTGTTGATGGGGGGGATTGAGCGTTTTTCTTTCTTGCAATGTTGAGAAGCTTTCCTTGTTCTCAGTTCTGGTCTGTAGACATGTTGTTCTTTAGATTGTACAGTGCAAACAGGATGGATGTAAACAATGTAACATTAAAATCAGTCTGTGATGACAGCTCATAAAGCACAGGAGAAAAGAAAATTGGCAGAAAGAAGGCATTATATTTTCACAACTGCAAGTTGTCCCTGGATATATTAGGAGAGTTTATCTGTTTAAAAGTACAGTTGTCATTTAATGTGTAAGGAGGGAAAAGGTTGCTGCTTGATACAGATGACAGAGTACTCACAACTGGATAACTGCCACCAACCTGGATGACAATCATTTTTGTCTATATTGACAGGAACCCCTGTCTTACAAATGTATGGGGTAGGCAAGACTTTTTTTAACATAAGGCTTGCACTCCTGGTTTCAGAAGAATACAAGTATACAAACTAAAAGGAAACGTTTGAATGCCTATGTAGATCTTGGTTGGCCTAGATATAATCTGGCAATTAATTCCCTAATGTGTATCTAAAGGATAATTTTTTATTGCTCCACTGTACAGCCTACTGTGCTCTATTCACATTTCTTCTTTTCAGTTAGACTCCTGATTTCTGCGTTCCTGGATCTATAATGCTTTGCTTGGCCCAGATCTGCTTCCTTTCCCCGGCTAACATTAGCCCTTTAACATGGAAAGTGGTTGTCACCCGAAGGTGCTCGTCTACCAGAAAAACTACAATTCAGTGTGCTCATGTATGTCTGAATTGCATCATTCTCTAATTAGCACAGAGCATGCGGGACTGGAGGGGCAGGAGGCTGGATTTTGTAACAAGTAATTTATCAAGATCAGTCCTTTCGCAGTTACAGAACAGGGATGAGAACACTGGGAAATGTAGTTTATTTGATGTAGTCACATATTTTATTTTATGTACAGAGCTAGAAATGAAAGGAATAATTTAGAGGCCTTAAGAAGGCATATTCAAGTTTTAATCATCCTTTCATTTTATTTAAGCTAGATAAATGAAAAAAATCTATCAGATTCTATCCAGCTCTTTTTATTTTTCAATTAAATAATGTTGGACAGAACAGAGCAAAATTTCAGCCGGTTCCTGATGAAATGCATTGTGTATGGCCAGCTTAACATAAAACCACTGTCTTCAAAAATCTTTAGCTCCTTACTCTGCAAATCAATGCAATGCAAGTTGACATTTTCAAGACACTACTATATATAACTGAATTATATCACAGGAAAAAAATGGCTTGTTACCCTTTCGTTAAATTATCTACAGTATGTAATGACAGAACTAGTGAGAACACACAAACTGTTGAACTTGGGAGGCAGAAAAACTCATTTCACAGCATATACAGCTGATCAACTCTTGAAACGGTTGTTCTCCTAAGTGAGAGTTTTATGACTACACTTGTCACAGAAAAGTTTTAGCCAAAGATTTATGATGAGGGGTCCTCTCAAATATGATTCTGTTTAGTTTTGGATTCCAGGGACAAGTGAAACACATGCATGCAGCCGACATACAGATGGGAATGATTCGCTCACACGAGCAAAATTGTTATCTCTTGATTATACAGTATTATGTTGTTACTGACACAAGATTTTATGCTATATTTAGGCCATACCCACAATGACAATGAGCCAAATTTGATTTAGTCCAAACTTACATGATTTGTTTATTAATGCTTTTGTTTCCGGTATTTAGCTTCCGAAACTGCATTTTAGTTGCAATCTTAAAGGCACTGCTAGCAGTAATCTAGGCTTACACAGTATAGTGACTCATACCAACCAGATCTCACTTTGAGTCAGAGCTCTTAAATTTGAATCAAATTAATTGCTATGGGTTGTTTTATTAGGCACAATGCTCTTATAAAACAAGGATGCTTTAGCCTCATAATTATGGCAGTTGGGTTTCCATAATGGGTGAACAAAAGTTTTTAATTTGTTTATCCATATACCTTGTCAGATTGGGAAGTTGTTTAATAAAAAAAAACAAAACCTTAGGGAATCTTAAAAAAAGGAAACTATGAGCTCTGAATGATGAAAATGTAATGTGTTAATTATCATCACCTAAATATTTCTGTAATATTTACTTAGCATAGCAAAGAAACACAACACATAAGCAAAGCGGATCAAACACATGCTCAGAACCATCATGCACATGGCACCACTGAAGTAAATTGACATCTGCTGACAGGCGTTTTAAATGCATATGTAATAGCAAAAAAACAAAGCTTACCTATGTGAGCCCTAAAGAAACCTGTTAGAAAAAGAGACACAGAGGCTGCTATTGCTTACCTTCTGCTAACCTCCCTCTAAAAATGCTGATAGCCTGCTTGTTTCTGGTTTTATTATTTCTACTTTTACATTTATCAGCAACAAACATCATGTCAGGAAAGTCTGTATACAGTCAATAAAGAAATACGACATGCATGGAGGGAGCACAGGTTCATTATTTCTTTGGGAAATCAGGGATAGATTCTTTAAAGAAAAACCCCAACAATACATCCATGGCTTGGATAAATTTTAGCTTCCATTTTATACGGATTAAAACATTAGTTAAGGAACAGGGTTTTACAACAAACACAGCAGGTTTCCCTCCAGCATCAGGTGCAGCACTTTGTGAGGGGAATAAAATTTAAGTTGATTATTTTGTGTATAAACATATTTGGGAACTTTACATGTAATTGTGTGCCTAATTTCCTGTTTGAAGGCTTAATGCATTGAAAACAGGTATTTTGAATTGGATAGCAACTGGTAAATTGAATCACTCACTGACTTCATCTTATACATCAAATGAACCAGGTTTGAAGACCTCCTATATGACTTAGCACTATAAGACTACACCTGCATTACACCAGAATGACTTGGTACTATAGGTCTACACCTACATTCTAGGGTATGGATGGCTCAGAAATATAAGAAAATGAAAGGAGTCATCAAAGGATAAAACCAATAATACTAAGGAAAATAAACATTGTGGCCCTAACTTCCTCAACATTATACAGATGCTATATTTTAACCCTATGGCTAAGATTAGGTTAGCTGGACACCAATCCACTCTGATCATGACTGCTAGGGGGACCAGGCAGGGCTGTCTTTTATTTCCACTAATTGTTACTATCACTATTGAAAACCCTGGCTGTTGTGATTAGTACTGATCCAGATATCCAAGGTGTTTCTTTTGCGATGATTGGGACCATAAATGCCTCCCCTTTGCTTCTTTTTTTATGTCATTGTTTATATCAGGTCCCAATGTTGTGCAGCTGTTGACTGAATTTGGGGCGATCTCGGGACTTCAGGTGAACCCTCATAAATGTGTTGCCTTAAATATTTTGGTCAATTTGTTGATATAGATTCGGCTACAAGACTCCTTCCCTTTTATGTAAAAAAAAAGACCCATCTCATAGATCTCATACCTTGGGATCCGCTTGACCTCTTCGATTGCACAATGGCATCGTTAGAATCTAAGAAACCTAAGGCAGAACTCCAAATGTGGGCAGTTCATGATCTGCCCTGGATTAGCAGGGTTAATTTTAATAAATTGGCGTTTCTACTTAGATTGTTGTATTTGTTTCATTCATTACGTATCGCTTTGAATTGGGCCGACTTATTGAATTTACAAGCTAGACTTATTAAGTACATCTGGGCAGGAAAGGAACATCGATTGTTTAATAAAGTGCTATGTGCTCCCAGAACCAGACACAGTCTTGGTCTTCCAAATCTTTTGTTATACTACTAGGCAGCCCAGTTAGCTCAGTTATCAGTTATTTACTCTCATGGGGAAAAGCCTGACTGGGTTACATTGGAAAGGCAGATGGTTAGCCTCTTGATTTCTTTAAATGGCAATCAGTGAAACAGATATCACTGATCCTTGTCCCCACTCTCTCCAAATTGTTCGCAGTTTGGGATAAGCTACAGACCAATACCAACCTTGTTTTCTACTCGCTAGCACACCTTTTTAACAACCCAGCATTTCCTCCTGGTATGGACCAGAAGGCCTTTCAGTAGTAGTTGAACAAAGGCTTATACAGGATTGGCCACTATTTCACTCATAGAGGGCCTTTCACTCTTCACCACTGCAGTGAGAGCCTTAAAATGTGGGAGTCGGAGACATTTTGCTTTTACCAAATTACCCATTACTTACGTACTCTACAGATTGATCCTTCCGTGGGCCCTAGGATCACACCATATGAGAAATAGTGTACACAAGAGACAGGTCAGTGACAGGGCATCTCCATTATTTATGGACATTTATTAGATACTTACACCAAATTACCTTACAAGAGAGACTAGGAGACCAACCTCTCTTTAAATAAGGATTTGGAATTCTGGCATGCTTTGCTTGAAAGGTTTTATAAGGGCATTTTGAATAAATCTTTAATTGAAGCCAATTTAAAAGTTCTCACCAGATGGTACTTGGTCCCTGCCCGTCTAGCAAAACTTTACCCAAGCTTCTCACCTTTGTTATTTGGAGGTTGTCAAATACAGGGAACTATGGGCAATGTCTGGTGGGAATACCCGTGAATTCAGGGTTTTTGATGGATTTTATGTTGCCAACAAATCTGTATTTTTTACTTGCTGGGAGGCTATGCCATTGGAGTTTTTGATAGAAGCAAGAATACTTCAACCCTTAATCATGAACCCATTAATGAGATACAGTTCTGTGAATGAACTGACCATTTAAACTGACCATTTAAAGAGAAACTATGATGATATAAGGACAGTTTTAATTTAGTTGTTTTACCTATTTTTTCTCTATCTATCCACAATCTTTGTTTCATAAATCAAGATTTAATGCTTGAGAAATACATTCTCTTGTATTATGAATTATGGAAATAGCACAGCAGAGCAGCTCCCCTCATCTGATAGTTGTATTAGAAATGATGAGTCACAGCACTGATGACCCATAAGATCTCTGTAATGGCCTTCTTTTGGCAAAGCTAAAAAGAACTCCGGATGTTTAAAGGAGACTGCAGTTTCATCAACTGCCTAAATAGAACACTACAAGATAATAAAAAGGCATTTTAAGATCTAAATAATTTCATATTTACCAGATAAAAAAAAAAAAAAAAAAAATGAAAATTTAAAAAAAGTAATGATGATCAAAACTTTAACTATAAACACTGTATGTCTGTTTTGCAAGAAACCACATGGCAAAGTTTTAAAGAGAAGAAGAAAAGTATATAGGAAAAGCAAAAGAAATAAAATAAAAAAAAATCCATTAGCTGCAACTTCATAAATTTGTCTTAAATTTCCACTTGTGCCTTTTTGGTCGCAGATACTGAGTCTGGGTAAAATGTGTACTTATTGTATTTAATTAAAGACTGTAATATTATCTGTAGAGCGAACAACTTTTGATTCTAAATATAATTAATCTGGTTTGACTCTTTTGTACTCGTGACAGTTATTATTTCTGTAAAATACACATGTTGTGCATATAAATTATGAATCTGCCACAAGCTGATAAATAATAGCTAGCTACTACATGGCTGTCATATGCCACCTGTTTTTTCCACATCACCCCTGTGACTAAAT